>NW_026988995.1:0-248537 GCF_030222135.1 Aotus nancymaae
CCCGGCATATGGAAGAAACAGCAGTAAGCACAGGGAAATATCTGCTTCTAAATCCAAAACGCAGCTATCTAACAGAACGGTTGTCAATGTGTGCACTCAACTTCCAGAGTTAAACCCGTGTGTGGATTCAGCAGTCTGCAGAGACTTTCTCTGCAGAGTCCCAAGACAGGCGTTTTCAGCCCATTACCGGCATATGGAAGAAACAGCAGTAAGCACAGGGAAATATCTGCTTCTAAATCCAAAACGCAGCTATCTAACAGAACGGTTGTCAATGTGTGCACTCAACTTCCAGAGTTAAACCCGTGTGTGGATTCAGCAGTCTGCAGAGACTTTCTCTGCAGAGTCCCAAAACAGGCGTTTTCAGCCCATTACCGGCATATGGAAGAAACAGCAGTAAGCACAGGGAAATATCTGCTTCTAAATCCAAAACGCAGCTATCTAACAGAACGGTTGTCAATGTGTGCACTCAACTTCCAGAGTTAAACCCGTGTGTGGATTCAGCAGTCTGCAGAGACTTTCTCTGCAGAGTCCCAAAACAGGCGTTTTCAGCCCATTACCGGCATATGGAAGAAACAGCAGTAAGCACAGGGAAATATCTGCTTCTAAATCCAAAACGCAGCTATCTAACAGAACGGTTGTCAATGTGTGCACTCAACTTCCAGAGTTAAACCCGTGTGTGGATTCAGCAGTCTGCAGAGACTTTCTCTGCAGAGTCCCAAAACAGGCGTTTTCAGCCCATTACCGGCATATGGAAGAAACAGCAGTAAGCACAGGGAAATATCTGCTTCTAAATCCAAAACGCAGCTATCTAACAGAACGGTTGTCAATGTGTGCACTCAACTTCCAGAGTTAAACCCGTGTGTGGATTGTGTGGATTCAGCAGTCTGCAGAGACTTTCTCTGCAGAGTCCCAAGACAGGCGTTTTCAGCCCATTACCGGCATAAGGAAGAAACAGCAGTAAGCACAGGGAAATATCTGCTTCTAAATCCAAAACGCAGCTATCTAACAGAACGGTTGTCAATGTGTGCACTCAACTTCCAGAGTTAAACCAGTGTGTGGATTCAGCAGTCTGCAGAGACTTTCTCTGCAGAGTCCCAAAACAGGCGTTTTCAGCCCATTACCGGCATATGGAAGAAACAGCAGTAAGCACAGGGAAATATCTGCTTCTAAATCCAAAACGCAGCTATCTAACAGAACGGTTGTCAATGTGTGCACTCAACTTCCAGAGTTAAACCCGTGTGTGGATTCAGCAGTCTGCAGAGACTTTCTCTGCAGAGTCCCAAGACAGGCGTTTTCAGCCCATTACCGGCATATGGAAGAAACAGCAGTAAGCACAGGGAAATATCTGCTTCTAAATCCAAAACGCAGCTATCTAACAGAACGGTTGTCAATGTGTGCACTCAACTTCCAGAGTTAAACCCGTGTGTGGATTCAGCAGTCTGCAGAGACTTTCTCTGCAGAGTCCCAAAACAGGCGTTTTCAGCCCATTACCGGCATATGGAAGAAACAGCAGTAAGCACAGGGAAATATCTGCTTCTAAATCCAAAACGCAGCTATCTAACAGAACGGTTGTCAATGTGTGCACTCAACTTCCAGAGTTAAACCCGTGTGTGGATTCAGCAGTCTGCAGAGACTTTCTCTGCAGAGTCCAAGACAGGCGTTTTCAGCCCATTACCGGCATATGGAAGAAACAGCAGTAAGCACAGGGAAATATCTGCTTCTAAATCCAAAACGCAGCTATCTAACAGAACGGTTGTCAATGTGTGCACTCAACTTCCAGAGTTAAACCCGGTGTGTGGATTCAGCAGTCTGCAGAGACTTTCTCTGCAGAGTCCCAAGACAGGCGTTTTCAGCCCATTACCGGCATATGGAAGAAACAGCAGTAAGCACAGGGAAATATCTGCTTCTAAATCCAAAACGCAGCTATCTAACAGAACGGTTGTCAATGTGTGCACTCAACTTCCAGAGTTAAACCTGTGTGTGGATTCAGCAGTCTGCAGAGACTTTCTCTGCAGAGTTCCAAAACAGGCGTTTTCAGCCCATTACCGGCATATGGAAGAAACAGCAGTAAGCACAGGGAAATATCTGCTTCTAAATCCAAAACGCAGCTATCTAACAGAACGGTTGTCAATGTGTGCACTCAACTTCCAGAGTTAAACCCGTGTGTGGATTCAGCAGTCTGCAGAGACTTTCTCTGCAGAGTCCCAAAACAGGCGTTTTCAGCCCATTACCGGCATATGGAAGAAACAGCAGTAAGCACAGGGAAATATCTGCTTCTAAATCCAAAACGCAGCTATCTAACAGAACGGTTGTCAATGTGTGCACTCAACTTCCAGAGTTAAACCCGTGTGTGGATTCAGCAGTCTGCAGAGACTTTCTCTGCAGAGTCCCAAGACAGGCGTTTTCAGCCCATTACCGGCATATGGAAGAAACAGCAGTAAGCACAGGGAAATATCTGCTTCTAAATCCAAAACGCAGCTATCTAACAGAACGGTTGTCAATGTGTGCACTCAACTTCCAGAGTTAAACCCGTGTGTGGATTCAGCAGTCTGCAGAGACTTTCTCTGCAGAGTCCCAAAACAGGCGTTTTCAGCCCATTACCGGCATATGGAAGAAACAGCAGTAAGCACAGGGAAATATCTGCTTCTAAATCCAAAACGCAGCTATCTAACAGAACGGTTGTCAATGTGTGCACTCAACTTCCAGAGTTAAACCCGTGTGTGGATTCAGCAGTCTGCAGAGACTTTCTCTGCAGAGTCCCAAGACAGGCGTTTTCAGCCATTACCGGCATATGGAAGAAACAGCAGTAAGCACAGGGAAATATCTGCTTCTAAATCCAAAACGCAGCTATCTAACAGAACGGTTGTCAATGTGTGCACTCAACTTCCAGAGTTAAACCCGTGTGTGGATTCAGCAGTCTGCAGAGACTTTCTCTGCAGAGTCCCAAGACAGGCGTTTTCAGCCCATTACCGGCATATGGAAGAAACAGCAGTAAGCACAGGGAAATATCTGCTTCTAAATCAAAACGCAGCTATCTAACAGAACGGTTGTCAATGTGTGCACTCAACTTCCAGAGTTAAACCCGTGTGTGGATTCAGCAGTCTGCAGAGACTTTCTCTGCAGAGTCCCAAAACAGGCGTTTTCAGCCCATTACCGGCATATGGAAGAAACAGCAGTAAGCACAGGGAAATATCTGCTTCTAAATCCAAAACGCAGCTATCTAACAGAACGGTTGTCAATGTGTGCACTCAACTTCCAGAGTTAAACCCGTGTGTGGATTCAGCAGTCTGCAGAGACTTTCTCTGCAGAGTCCCAAAACAGGCGTTTTCAGCCCATTACCGGCATATGGAAGAAACAGCAGTAAGCACAGGGAAATATCTGCTTCTAAATCCAAAACGCAGCTATCTAACAGAACGGTTGTCAATGTGTGCACTCAACTTCCAGAGTTAAACCCGTGTGTGGATTCAGCAGTCTGCAGAGACTTTCTCTGCAGAGTCCCAAAACAGGCGTTTTCAGCCCATTACCCGGCATATGGAAGAAACAGCAGTAAGCACAGGGAAATATCTGCTTCTAAATCCAAAACGCAGCTATCTAACAGAACGGTTGTCAATGTGTGCACTCAACTTCCAGAGTTAAACCCGTGTGTGGATTCAGCAGTCTGCAGAGACTTTCTCTGCAGAGTCCCAAAACAGGCGTTTTCAGCCCATTACCGGCATATGGAAGAAACAGCAGTAAGCACAGGGAAATATCTGCTTCTAAATCCAAAACGCAGCTATCTAACAGAACGGTTGTCAATGTGTGCACTCAACTTCCAGAGTTAAACCCGTGTGTGGATTCAGCAGTCTGCAGAGACTTTCTCTGCAGAGTCCCAAAACAGGCGTTTTCAGCCCATTACCGGCATATGGAAGAAACAGCAGTAAGCACAGGGAAATATCTGCTTCTAAATCCAAAACGCAGCTATCTAACAGAACGGTTGTCAATGTGTGCACTCAACTTCCAGAGTTAAACCCGTGTGTGGATTCAGCAGTCTGCAGAGACTTTCTCTGCAGAGTCCCAAAACAGGCGTTTTCAGCCCATTACCGGCATATGGAAGAAACAGCAGTAAGCACAGGGAAATATCTGCTTCTAAATCCAAAACGCAGCTATCTAACAGAACGGTTGTCAATGTGTGCACTCAACTTCCAGAGTTAAACCCGTGTGTGGATTCAGCAGTCTGCAGAGACTTTCTCTGCAGAGTCCCAAGACAGGCGTTTTCAGCCCATTACCGGCATAAGGAAGAAACAGCAGTAAGCACAGGGAAATATCTGCTTCTAAATCCAAAACGCAGCTATCTAACAGAACGGTTGTCAATGTGTGCACTCAACTTCCAGAGTTAAACCCGTGTGTGGATTCAGCAGTCTGCAGAGACTTTCTCTGCAGAGTCCCAAAACAGGCGTTTTCAGCCCATTACCGGCATATGGAAGAAACAGCAGTAAGCACAGGGAAATATCTGCTTCTAAATCCAAAACGCAGCTATCTAACAGAACGGTTGTCAATGTGTGCACTCAACTTCCAGAGTTAAACCCGTGTGTGGATTCAGCAGTCTGCAGAGACTTTCTCTGCAGAGTCCCAAGACAGGCGTTTTCAGCCCATTACCGGCATATGGAAGAAACAGCAGTAAGCACAGGGAAATATCTGTTTCTAAATCCAAAACGCAGCTATCTAACAGAACGGTTGTCAATGTGTGCACTCAACTTCCAGAGTTAAACCCGTGTGTGGATTCAGCAGTCTGCAGAGACTTTCTCTGCAGAGTCCCAAAACAGGCGTTTTCAGCCCATTACCGGCATATGGAAGAAACAGCAGTAAGCACAGGGAAATATCTGCTTCTAAATCCAAAACGCAGCTATCTAACAGAACGGTTGTCAATGTGTGCACTCAACTTCCAGAGTTAAACCCGTGTGTGGATTCAGCAGTCTGCAGAGACTTTCTCTGCAGAGTCCCAAGACAGGCGTTTTCAGCCCATTACCGGCATATGGAAGAAACAGCAGTAAGCACAGGGAAATATCTGCTTCTAAATCCAAAACGCAGCTATCTAACAGAACGGTTGTCAATGTGTGCACTCAACTTCCAGAGTTAAACCCGTGTGTGGATTCAGCAGTCTGCAGAGACTTTCTCTGCAGAGTCCCAAAACAGGCGTTTTCAGCCCATTACCGGCATATGGAAGAAACAGCAGTAAGCACAGGGAAATATCTGCTTCTAAATCCAAAACGCAGCTATCTAACAGAACGGTTGTCAATGTGTGCACTCAACTTCCAGAGTTAAACCCGTGTGTGGATTCAGCAGTCTGCAGAGACTTTCTCTGCAGAGTCCCAAGGCAGGCGTTTTCAGCCCATTACCGGCATATGGAAGAAACAGCAGTAAGCACAGGGAAATATCTGCTTCTAAATCCAAAACGCAGCTATCTAACAGAACGGTTGTCAATGTGTGCACTCAACTTCCAGAGTTAAACCCGTGTGTGGATTCAGCAGTCTGCAGAGACTTTCTCTGCAGAGTCCCAAAACAGGCGTTTTCAGCCCATTACCGGCATATGGAAGAAACAGCAGTAAGCACAGGGAAATATCTGCTTCTAAATCCAAAACGCAGCTATCTAACAGAACGGTTGTCAATGTGTGCACTCAACTTCCAGAGTTAAACCCGTGTGTGGATTCAGCAGTCTGCAGAGACTTTCTCTGCAGAGTCCCAAAACAGGCGTTTTCAGCCCATTACCGGCATATGGAAGAAACAGCAGTAAGCACAGGGAAATATCTGCTTCTAAATCCAAAACGCAGCTATCTAACAGAACGGTTGTCAATGTGTGCACTCAACTTCCAGAGTTAAACCCGTGTGTGGATTCAGCAGTCTGCAGAGACTTTCTCTGCAGAGTCCCAAAACAGGCGTTTTCAGCCCATTACCGGCATATGGAAGAAACAGCAGTAAGCACAGGGAAATATCTGCTTCTAAATCCAAAACGCAGCTATCTAACAGAACGGTTGTCAATGTGTGCACTCAACTTCCAGAGTTAAACCCGTGTGTGGATTCAGCAGTCTGCAGAGACTTTCTCTGCAGAGTCCCAAGACAGGCGTTTTCAGCCCATTACCGGCATAAGGAAGAAACAGCAGTAAGCACAGGGAAATATCTGCTTCTAAATCCAAAACGCAGCTATCTAACAGAACGGTTGTCAATGTGTGCACTCAACTTCCAGAGTTAAACCAGTGTGTGGATTCAGCAGTCTGCAGAGACTTTCTCTGCAGAGTCCCAAAACAGGCGTTTTCAGCCCATTACCGGCATATGGAAGAAACAGCAGTAAGCACAGGGAAATATCTGCTTCTAAATCCAAAACGCAGCTATCTAACAGAACGGTTGTCAATGTGTGCACTCAACTTCCAGAGTTAAACCCGTGTGTGGATTCAGCAGTCTGCAGAGACTTTCTCTGCAGAGTCCCAAGACAGGCGTTTTCAGCCCATTACCGGCATATGGAAGAAACAGCAGTAAGCACAGGGAAATATCTGTTTCTAAATCCAAAACGCAGCTATCTAACAGAACGGTTGTCAATGTGTGCACTCAACTTCCAGAGTTAAACCCGTGTGTGGATTCAGCAGTCTGCAGAGACTTTCTCTGCAGAGTCCCAAAACAGGCGTTTTCAGCCCATTACCGGCATATGGAAGAAACAGCAGTAAGCACAGGGAAATATCTGCTTCTAAATCCAAAACGCAGCTATCTAACAGAACGGTTGTCAATGTGTGCACTCAACTTCCAGAGTTAAACCCGTGTGTGGATTCAGCAGTCTGCAGAGACTTTCTCTGCAGAGTCCCAAGACAGGCGTTTTCAGCCCATTACCGGCATATGGAAGAAACAGCAGTAAGCACAGGGAAATATCTGCTTCTAAATCCAAAACGCAGCTATCTAACAGAACGGTTGTCAATGTGTGCACTCAACTTCCAGAGTTAAACCCGTGTGTGGATTCAGCAGTCTGCAGAGACTTTCTCTGCAGAGTCCCAAGACAGGCGTTTTCAGCCCATTACCGGCATATGGAAGAAACAGCAGTAAGCACAGGGAAATATCTGCTTCTAAATCCAAAACGCAGCTATCTAACAGAACGGTTGTCAATGTGTGCACTCAACTTCCAGAGTTAAACCTGTGTGTGGATTCAGCAGTCTGCAGAGACTTTCTCTGCAGAGTTCCAAAACAGGCGTTTTCAGCCCATTACCGGCATATGGAAGAAACAGCAGTAAGCACAGGGAAATATCTGCTTCTAAATCCAAAACGCAGCTATCTAACAGAACGGTTGTCAATGTGTGCACTCAACTTCCAGAGTTAAACCCGTGTGTGGATTCAGCAGTCTGCAGAGACTTTCTCTGCAGAGTCCCAAAACAGGCGTTTTCAGCCCATTACCGGCATATGGAAGAAACAGCAGTAAGCACAGGGAAATATCTGCTTCTAAATCCAAAACGCAGCTATCTAACAGAACGGTTGTCAATGTGTGCACTCAACTTCCAGAGTTAAACCCGTGTGTGGATTCAGCAGTCTGCAGAGACTTTCTCTGCAGAGTCCCAAGACAGGCGTTTTCAGCCCATTACCGGCATATGGAAGAAACAGCAGTAAGCACAGGGAAATATCTGCTTCTAAATCCAAAACGCAGCTATCTAACAGAACGGTTGTCAATGTGTGCACTCAACTTCCAGAGTTAAACCCGTGTGTGGATTCAGCAGTCTGCAGAGACTTTCTCTGCAGAGTCCCAAAACAGGCGTTTTCAGCCCATTACCGGCATATGGAAGAAACAGCAGTAAGCACAGGGAAATATCTGCTTCTAAATCCAAAACGCAGCTATCTAACAGAACGGTTGTCAATGTGTGCACTCAACTTCCAGAGTTAAACCCGTGTGTGGATTCAGCAGTCTGCAGAGACTTTCTCTGCAGAGTCCCAAGACAGGCGTTTTCAGCCCATTACCGGCATATGGAAGAAACAGCAGTAAGCACAGGGAAATATCTGCTTCTAAATCCAAAACGCAGCTATCTAACAGAACGGTTGTCAATGTGTGCACTCAACTTCCAGAGTTAAACCCGTGTGTGGATTCAGCAGTCTGCAGAGACTTTCTCTGCAGAGTCCCAAGACAGGCGTTTTCAGCCCATTACCGGCATATGGAAGAAACAGCAGTAAGCACAGGGAAATATCTGCTTCTAAATCCAAAACGCAGCTATCTAACAGAACGGTTGTCAATGTGTGCACTCAACTTCCAGAGTTAAACCCGTGTGTGGATTCAGCAGTCTGCAGAGACTTTCTCTGCAGAGTCCCAAAACAGGCGTTTTCAGCCCATTACCGGCATATGGAAGAAACAGCAGTAAGCACAGGGAAATATCTGCTTCTAAATCCAAAACGCAGCTATCTAACAGAACGGTTGTCAATGTGTGCACTCAACTTCCAGAGTTAAACCCGTGTGTGGATTCAGCAGTCTGCAGAGACTTTCTCTGCAGAGTCCCAAGACAGGCGTTTTCAGCCCATTACCGGCATATGGAAGAAACAGCAGTAAGCACAGGGAAATATCTGCTTCTAAATCCAAAACGCAGCTATCTAACAGAACGGTTGTCAATGTGTGCACTCAACTTCCAGAGTTAAACCCGTGTGTGGATTCAGCAGTCTGCAGAGACTTTCTCTGCAGAGTCCCAAAACAGGCGTTTTCAGCCCATTACCGGCATATGGAAGAAACAGCAGTAAGCACAGGGAAATATCTGCTTCTAAATCCAAAACGCAGCTATCTAACAGAACGGTTGTCAATGTGTGCACTCAACTTCCAGAGTTAAACCCGTGTGTGGATTCAGCAGTCTGCAGAGACTTTCTCTGCAGAGTCCCAAGACAGGCGTTTTCAGCCCATTACCGGCATATGGAAGAAACAGCAGTAAGCACAGGGAAATATCTGCTTCTAAATCCAAAACGCAGCTATCTAACAGAACGGTTGTCAATGTGTGCACTCAACTTCCAGAGTTAAACCCGTGTGTGGATTCAGCAGTCTGCAGAGACTTTCTCTGCAGAGTCCCAAGACAGGCGTTTTCAGCCGATTACCGGCATATGGAAGAAACAGCAGTAAGCACAGGGAAATATCTGCTTCTAAATCCAAAACGCAGCTATCTAACAGAACGGTTGTCAATGTGTGCACTCAACTTCCAGAGTTAAACCTGTGTGTGGATTCAGCAGTCTGCAGAGACTTTCTCTGCAGAGTCCCAAAACAGGCGTTTTCAGCCCATTACCGGCATATGGAAGAAACAGCAGTAAGCACAGGGAAATATCTGCTTCTAAATCCAAAACGCAGCTATCTAACAGAACGGTTGTCAATGTGTGCACTCAACTTCCAGAGTTAAACCCGTGTGTGGATTCAGCAGTCTGCAGAGACTTTCTCTGCAGAGTCCCAAAACAGGCGTTTTCAGCCCATTACCGGCATATGGAAGAAACAGCAGTAAGCACAGGGAAATATCTGCTTCTAAATCCAAAACGCAGCTATCTAACAGAACGGTTGTCAATGTGTGCACTCAACTTCCAGAGTTAAACCCGTGTGTGGATTCAGCAGTCTGCAGAGACTTTCTCTGCAGAGTCCCAAAACAGGCGTTTTCAGCCCATTACCGGCATATGGAAGAAACAGCAGTAAGCACAGGGAAATATCTGCTTCTAAATCCAAAACGCAGCTATCTAACAGAACGGTTGTCAATGTGTGCACTCAACTTCCAGAGTTAAACCCGTGTGTGGATTCAGCAGTCTGCAGAGACTTTCTCTGCAGAGTCCCAAAACAGGTGTTTTCAGCCCATTACCGGCATATGGAAGAAACAGCAGTAAGCACAGGGAAATATCTGCTTCTAAATCCAAAACGCAGCTATCTAACAGAACGGTTGTCAATGTGTGCACTCAACTTCCAGAGTTAAACCCGTGTGTGGATTCAGCAGTCTGCAGAGACTTTCTCTGCAGAGTCCCAAAACAGGCGTTTTCAGCCCATTACCGGCATATGGAAGAAACAGCAGTAAGCACAGGAAAATATCTGCTTCTAAATCCAAAACGCAGCTATCTAACAGAACGGTTGTCAATGTGTGCACTCAACTTCCAGAGTTAAACCCGTGTGTGGATTCAGCAGTCTGCAGAGACTTTCTCTGCAGAGTCCAAAGACAGGCGTTTTCAGCCCATTACCGGCATATGGAAGAAACAGCAGTAAGCACAGGGAAATATCTGCTTCTAAATCCAAAACGCAGCTATCTAACAGAACGGTTGTCAATGTGTGCACTCAGCTTCCAGAGTTAAACCCGTGTGTGGATTCAGCAGTCTGCAGAGACTTTCTCTGCAGAGTCCCAAGACAGGCGTTTTCAGCCCATTACCGGCATATGGAAGAAACAGCAGTAAGCACAGGGAAATATCTGCTTCTAAATCCAAAACGCAGCTATCTAACAGAACGGTTGTCAATGTGTGCACTCAACTTCCAGAGTTAAACCCGTGTGTGGATTCAGCACTCTGCAGAGACTTTCTCTGCAGAGTCCCAAAACAGGCGTTTTCAGCCCATTACCGGCATATGGAAGAAACAGCAGTAAGCACAGGGAAATATCTGCTTCTAAATCCAAAACGCAGCTATCTAACAGAACGGTTGTCAATGTGTGCACTCAACTTCCAGAGTTAAACCCGTGTGTGGATTCAGCAGTCTGCAGAGACTTTCTCTGCAGAGTCCCAAAACAGGTGTTTTCAGCCGATTACCGGCATATGGAAGAAACAGCAGTAAGCACAGGGAAATATCTGCTTCTAAATCCAAAACGCAGCTATCTAACAGAACGGTTGTCAATGTGTGCACTCAACTTCCAGAGTTAAACCCGTGTGTGGATTCAGCAGTCTGCAGAGACTTTCTCTGCAGAGTCCCAAAACAGGCGTTTTCAGCCCATTACCGGCATATGGAAGAAACAGCAGTAAGCACAGGGAAATATCTGCTTCTAAATCCAAAACGCAGCTATCTAACAGAACGGTTGTCAATGTGTGCACTCAACTTCCAGAGTTAAACCCGTGTGTGGATTCAGCAGTCTGCAGAGACTTTCTCTGCAGAGTCCCAAGACAGGCGTTTTCAGCCCATTACCGGCATATGGAAGAAACAGCAGTAAGCACAGGGAAATATCTGCTTCTAAATCCAAAACGCAGCTATCTAACAGAACGGTTGTCAATGTGTGCACTCAACTTCCAGAGTTAAACCCGTGTGTGGATTCAGCAGTCTGCAGAGACTTTCTCTGCAGAGTCCCAAGACAGGCGTTTTCAGCCCATTACCGGCATATGGAAGAAACAGCAGTAAGCACAGGGAAATATCTGCTTCTAAATCCAAAACGCAGCTATCTAACAGAACGGTTGTCAATGTGTGCACTCAACTTCCAGAGTTAAACCCGTGTGTGGATTCAGCAGTCTGCAGAGACTTTCTCTGCAGAGTCCCAAAACAGGCATTTTCAGCCCATTACCGGCATATGGAAGAAACAGCAGTAAGCACAGGGAAATATCTGCTTCTAAATCCAAAACGCAGCTATCTAACAGAACGGTTGTCAATGTGTGCACTCAACTTCCAGAGTTAAACCCGTGTGTGGATTCAGCAGTCTGCAGAGACTTTCTCTGCAGAGTCCCAAAACAGGCGTTTTCAGCCCATTACCGGCATATGGAAGAAACAGCAGTAAGCACAGGGAAATATCTGCTTCTAAATCCAAAACGCAGCTATCTAACAGAACGGTTGTCAATGTGTGCACTCAACTTCCAGAGTTAAACCCGTGTGTGGATTCAGCAGTCTGCAGAGACTTTCTCTGCAGAGTCCCAAAACAGGCGTTTTCAGCCCATTACCGGCATATGGAAGAAACAGCAGTAAGCACAGGGAAATATCTGCTTCTAAATCCAAAACGCAGCTATCTAACAGAACGGTTGTCAATGTGTGCACTCAACTTCCAGAGTTAAACCCGTGTGTGGATTCAGCAGTCTGCAGAGACTTTCTCTGCAGAGTCCCAAAACAGGCGTTTTCAGCCCATTACCGGCATATGGAAGAAACAGCAGTGAGCACAGGGAAATATCTGCTTCTAAATCCAAAACGCAGCTCTCTAACAGAACGGTTGTCAATGTGTGCACTCAACTTCCAGAGTTAAACCCGTGTGTGGATTCAGCAGTCTGCAGAGACTTTCTCTGCAGAGTCCCAAAACAGGCGTTTTCAGCCCATTACCGGCATATGGAAGAAACAGCAGTAAGCACAGGGAAATATCTGCTTCTAAATCCAAAACGCAGCTATCTAACAGAACGGTTGTCAATGTGTGCACTCAACTTCCAGAGTTAAACCCGTGTGTGGATTCAGCAGTCTGCAGAGACTTTCTCTGCAGAGTCCCAAAACAGGTGTTTTCAGCCCATTACCGGCATATGGAAGAAACAGCAGTAAGCACCGGGAAATATCTGCTTCTAAATCCAAAACGCAGCTATCTAACAGAACGGTTGTCAATGTGTGCACTCAACTTCCAGAGTTAAACCCGTGTGTGGATTCAGCAGTCTGCAGAGACTTTCTCTGCAGAGTCCCAAGACAGGCGTTTTCAGCCCATTACCGGCATATGGAAGAAACAGCAGTAAGCACAGGGAAATATCTGCTTCTAAATCCAAAACGCAGCTATCTAACAGAACGGTTGTCAATGTGTGCACTCAACTTCCAGAGTTAAACCCGTGTGTGGATTCAGCAGTCTGCAGAGACTTTCTCTGCAGAGTCCCAAGACAGGCGTTTTCAGCCCATTACCGGCATATGGAAGAAACAGCAGTAAGCACAGGGAAATATCTGCTTCTAAATCCAAAACGCAGCTATCTAACAGAACGGTTGTCAATGTGTGCACTCAACTTCCAGAGTTAAACCCGTGTGTGGATTCAGCAGTCTGCAGAGACTTTCTCTGCAGAGTCCCAAGACAGGCGTTTTCAGCCCATTACCGGCATATGGAAGAAACAGCAGTAAGCACAGGGAAATATCTGCTTCTAAATCCAAAACGCAGCTATCTAACAGAACGGTTGTCAATGTGTGCACTCAACTTCCAGAGTTAAACCCGTGTGTGGATTCAGCAGTCTGCAGAGACTTTCTCTGCAGAGTCCCAAAACAGGCGTTTTCAGCCCATTACCGGCATATGGAAGAAACAGCAGTAAGCACAGGGAAATATCTGCTTCTAAATCCAAAACGCAGCTATCTAACAGAACGGTTGTCAATGTGTGCACTCAACTTCCAGAGTTAAACCCGTGTGTGGATTCAGCAGTCTGCAGAGACTTTCTCTGCAGAGTCCCAAAACAGGTGTTTTCAGCCCATTACCGGCATATGGAAGAAACAGCAGTAAGCACAGGGAAATATCTGCTTCTAAATCCAAAACGCAGCTATCTAACAGAACGGTTGTCAATGTGTGCACTCAACTTCCAGAGTTAAACCCGTGTGTGGATTCAGCAGTCTGCAGAGACTTTCTCTGCAGAGTCCCAAAACAGGCGTTTTCAGCCCATTACCGGCATATGGAAGAAACAGCAGTAAGCACAGGGAAATATCTGCTTCTCAATCCAAAACGCAGCTATCTAACAGAACGGTTGTCAATGTGTGCACTCAACTTCCAGAGTTAAACCCGTGTGTGGATTCAGCAGTCTGCAGAGACTTTCTCTGCAGAGTCCCAAGACAGGCGTTTTCAGCCCATTACCGGCATATGGAAGAAACAGCAGTAAGCACAGGGAAATATCTGCTTCTAAATCCAAAACGCAGCTATCTAACAGAACGGTTGTCAATGTGTGCACTCAACTTCCAGAGTTAAACCCGTGTGTGGATTCAGCAGTCTGCAGAGACTTTCTCTGCAGAGTCCCAAGACAGGCGTTTTCAGCCCATTACCGGCATATGGAAGAAACAGCAGTAAGCACAGGGAAATATCTGCTTCTAAATCCAAAACGCAGCTATCTAACAGAACGGTTGTCAATGTGTGCACTCAACTTCCAGAGTTAAACCCGTGTGTGGATTCAGCAGTCTGCAGAGACATTCTCTGCAGAGTCCCAAGACAGGCGTTTTCAGCCCATTACCGGCATATGGAAGAAACCGCAGTAAGCACAGGGAAATATCTGCTTCTAAATCCAAAACGCAGCTATCTAACAGAACGGTTGTCAATGTGTGCACTCAACTTCCAGAGTTAAACCCGTGTGTGGATTCAGCAGTCTGCAGAGACTTTCTCTGCAGAGTCCCAAAACAGGCGTTTTCAGCCCATTACCGGCATATGGAAGAAACAGCAGTAAGCACAGGGAAATATCTGCTTCTAAATCCAAAACGAAGCTATCTAACAGAACGGTTGTCAATGTGTGCACTCAACTTCCAGAGTTAAACCCGTGTGTGGATTCAGCAGTCTGCAGAGACTTTCTCTGCAGAGTCCCAAAACAGGCGTTTTCAGCCCATTACCGGCATATGGAAGAAACAGCAGTAAGCACAGGGAAATATCTGCTTCTCAATCCAAAACGCAGCTATCTAACAGAACGGTTGTCAATGTGTGCACTCAACTTCCAGAGTTAAACCCGTGTGTGGATTCAGCAGTCTGCAGAGACTTTCTCTGCAGAGTCCCAAAACAGGCGTTTTCAGCCCATTACCGGCATATGGAAGAAACAGCAGTAAGCACAGGGAAATATCTGCTTCTAAATCCAAAACGCAGCTATCTAACAGAACGGTTGTCAATGTGTGCACTCAACTTCCAGAGTTAAACCCGTGTGTGGATTCAGCAGTCTGCAGAGACTTTCTCTGCAGAGTCCCAAAACAGGCGTTTTCAGCCCATTACCGGCATATGGAAGAAACAGCAGTAAGCACAGGGAAATATCTGCTTCTAAATCCAAAACGCAGCTATCTAACAGAACGGTTGTCAATGTGTGCACTCAACTTCCAGAGTTAAACCCGTGTGTGGATTCAGCAGTCTGCAGAGACTTTCTCTGCAGAGTCCCAAGACAGGCGTTTTCAGCCCATTACCGGCATATGGAAGAAACAGCAGTAAGCACAGGGAAATATCTGCTTCTAAATCCAAAACGCAGCTATCTAACAGAACGGTTGTCAATGTGTGCACTCAACTTCCAGAGTTAAACCCGTGTGTGGATTCAGCAGTCTGCAGAGACTTTGTCTGCAGAGTCCCAAAACAGGCGTTTTCAGCCCATTACCGGCATATGGAAGAAACAGCAGTAAGCACAGGGAAATATCTGCTTCTAAATCCAAAACGCAGCTATCTAACAGAACGGTTGTCAATGTGTGCACTCAACTTCCAGAGTTAAACCCGTGTGTGGATTCAGCAGTCTGCAGAGACTTTCTCTGCAGAGTCCCAAGACAGGCGTTTTCAGCCCATTACCGGCATATGGAAGAAACAGCAGTAAGCACAGGGAAATATCTGCTTCTAAATCCAAAACGCAGCTATCTAACAGAACGGTTGTCAATGTGTGCACTCAACTTCCAGAGTTAAACCCGTGTGTGGATTCAGCAGTCTGCAGAGACTTTCTCTGCAGAGTCCCAAAACAGGCGTTTTCAGCCCATTACCGGCATATGGAAGAAACAGCAGTAAGCACAGGGAAATATCTGCTTCTAAATCCAAAACGCAGCTATCTAACAGAACGGTTGTCAATGTGTGCACTCAACTTCCAGAGTTAAACCCGTGTGTGGATTCAGCAGTCTGCAGAGACTTTCTCTGCAGAGTCCCAAGACAGGCGTTTTCAGCCCATTACCGGCATATGGAAGAAACAGCAGTAAGCACAGGGAAATATCTGCTTCTAAATCCAAAACGCAGCTATCTAACAGAACGGTTGTCAATGTGTGCACTCAACTTCCAGAGTTAAACCCGTGTGTGGATTCAGCAGTCTGCAGAGACTTTCTCTGCAGAGTCCCAAAACAGGCGTTTTCAGCCCATTACCGGCATATGGAAGAAACAGCAGTAAGCACAGGGAAATATCTGCTTCTAAATCCAAAACGCAGCTATCTAACAGAACGGTTGTCAATGTGTGCACTCAACTTCCAGAGTTAAACCCGTGTGTGGATTCAGCAGTCTGCAGAGACTTTCTCTGCAGAGTCCCAAAACAGGCGTTTTCAGCCCATTACCGGCATATGGAAGAAACAGCAGTAAGCACAGGGAAATATCTGCTTCTAAATCCAAAACGCAGCTATCTAACAGAACGGTTGTCAATGTGTGCACTCAACTTCCAGAGTTAAACCCGTGTGTGGATTCAGCAGTCTGCAGAGACTTTCTCTGCAGAGTCCCAAGACAGGCGTTTTCAGCCCATTACCGGCATATGGAAGAAACAGCAGTAAGCACAGGGAAATATCTGCTTCTAAATCCAAAACGCAGCTATCTAACAGAACGGTTGTCAATGTGTGCACTCAACTTCCAGAGTTAAACCCGTGTGTGGATTCAGCAGTCTGCAGAGACTTTCTCTGCAGAGTCCCAAGACAGGCGTTTTCAGCCCATTACCGGCATATGGAAGAAACAGCAGTAAGCACAGGGAAATATCTGCTTCTAAATCCAAAACGCAGCTATCTAACAGAACGGTTGTCAATGTGTGCACTCAACTTCCAGAGTTAAACCCGTGTGTGGATTCAGCAGTCTGCAGAGACTTTCTCTGCAGAGTCCCAAAACAGGCGTTTTCAGCCCATTACCGGCATATGGAAGAAACGGCAGTAAGCACAGGGAAATATCTGCTTCTAAATCCAAAACGCAGCTATCTAACAGAACGGTTGTCAATGTGTGCACTCAACTTCCAGAGTTAAACCCGTGTGTGGATTCAGCAGTCTGCAGAGACTTTCTCTGCAGAGTCCCAAGACAGGCGTTTTCAGCCCATTACCGGCATAAGGAAGAAACAGCAGTAAGCACAGGGAAATATCTGCTTCTAAATCCAAAACGCAGCTATCTAACAGAACGGTTGTCAATGTGTGCACTCAACTTCCAGAGTTAAACCCGTGTGTGGATTCAGCAGTCTGCAGAGACTTTCTCTGCAGAGTCCCAAAACAGGCGTTTTCAGCCCATTACCGGCATATAGAAGAAACAGCAGTAAGCACAGGGAAATATCTGCTTCTAAATCCAAAACGCAGCTATCTAACAGAACGGTTGTCAATGTGTGCACTCAACTTCCAGAGTTAAACCCGTGTGTGGATTCAGCAGTCTGCAGAGACTTTCTCTGCAGAGTCCCAAGACAGGCGTTTTCAGCCCATTACCGGCATATGGAAGAAACAGCAGTAAGCACAGGGAAATATCTGCTTCTAAATCCAAAACGCAGCTATCTAACAGAACGGTTGTCAATGTGTGCACTCAACTTCCAGAGTTAAACCCGTGTGTGGATTCAGCAGTCTGCAGAGACTTTCTCTGCAGAGTCCCAAAACAGGCGTTTTCAGCCCATTACCGGCATATGGAAGAAACAGCAGTAAGCACAGGGAAATATCTGCTTCTAAATCCAAAACGCAGCTATCTAACAGAACGGTTGTCAATGTGTGCACTCAACTTCCAGAGTTAAACCCGTGTGTGGATTCAGCAGTCTGCAGAGACTTTCTCTGCAGAGTCCCAAGACAGGCGTTTTCAGCCCATTACCGGCATATGGAAGAAACAGCAGTAAGCACAGGGAAATATCTGCTTCTAAATCCAAAACGCAGCTATCTAACAGAACGGTTGTCAATGTGTGCACTCAACTTCCAGAGTTAAACCCGTGTGTGGATTCAGCAGTCTGCAGAGACTTTCTCTGCAGAGTCCCAAGACAGGCGTTTTCAGCCCATTACCGGCATATGGAAGAAACAGCAGTAAGCACAGGGAAATATCTGCTTCTAAATCCAAAACGCAGCTATCTAACAGAACGGTTGTCAATGTGTGCACTCAACTTCCAGAGTTAAACCCGTGTGTGGATTCAGCAGTCTGCAGAGACTTTCTCTGCAGAGTCCCAAGACAGGCGTTTTCAGCCCATTACCGGCATATGGAAGAAACAGCAGTAAGCACAGGGAAATATCTGCTTCTAAATCCAAAACGCAGCTATCTAACAGAACGGTTGTCAATGTGTGCACTCAACTTCCAGAGTTAAACCTGTGTGTGGATTCAGCAGTCTGCAGAGACTTTCTCTGCAGAGTCCCAAAACAGGCGTTTTCAGCCCATTACCGGCATATGGAAGAAACAGCAGTAAGCACAGGGAAATATCTGCTTCTAAATCCAAAACGCAGCTATCTAACAGAACGGTTGTCAATGTGTGCACTCAACTTCCAGAGTTAAACCCGTGTGTGGATTCAGCAGTCTGCAGAGACTTTCTCTGCAGAGTCCCAAAACAGGCGTTTTCAGCCCATTACCGGCATATGGAAGAAACAGCAGTAAGCACAGGGAAATATCTGCTTCTAAATCCAAAACGCAGCTATCTAACAGAACGGTTGTCAATGTGTGCACTCAACTTCCAGAGTTAAACCCGTGTGTGGATTCGGCAGTCTGCAGAGACTTTCTCTGCAGAGTCCCAAGACAGGCGTTTTCAGCCCATTACCGGCATATGGAAGAAACAGCAGTAAGCACAGGGAAATATCTGCTTCTAAATCCAAAACGCAGCTATCTAACAGAACGGTTGTCAATGTGTGCACTCAACTTCCAGAGTTAAACCCGTGTGTGGATTCAGCAGTCTGCAGAGACTTTCTCTGCAGAGTCCCAAAACAGGCGTTTTCAGCCCATTACCGGCATATGGAAGAAACAGCAGTAAGCACAGGGAAATATCTGCTTCTAAATCCAAAACGCAGCTATCTAACAGAACGGTTGTCAATGTGTGCACTCAACTTCCAGAGTTAAACCCGTGTGTGGATTCAGCAGTCTGCAGAGACTTTCTCTGCAGAGTCCCAAAACAGGCGTTTTCAGCCCATTACCGGCATATGGAAGAAACAGCAGTAAGCACAGGGAAATATCTGCTTCTAAATCCAAAACGCAGCTATCTAACAGAACGGTTGTCAATGTGTGCACTCAACTTCCAGAGTTAAACCCGTGAGTGGATTCAGCAGTCTGCAGAGACTTTCTCTGCAGAGTCCCAAGACAGGCGTTTTCAGCCCATTACCGGCAAATGGAAGAAACAGCAGTAAGCACAGGGAAATATCTGCTTCTAAATCCAAAACGCAGCTATCTAACAGAACGGTTGTCAATGTGTGCACTCAACTTCCAGAGTTAAACCCGTGTGTGGATTCAGCAGTCTGCAGAGACTTTCTCTGCAGAGTCCCAAGACAGGCGTTTTCAGCCCATTACCGGCATATGGAAGAAACAGCAGTAAGCACAGGGAAATATCTGCTTCTAAATCCAAAACGCAGCTATCTAACAGAACGGTTGTCAATGTGTGCACTCAACTTCCAGAGTTAAACCCGTGTGTGGATTCAGCATTCTGCAGAGACTTTCTCTGCAGAGTCCCAAAACAGGCGTTTTCAGCCCATTACCGGCATATGGAAGAAACAGCAGTAAGCACAGGGAAATATCTGCTTCTAAATCCAAAACGCAGCTATGTAACAGAACGGTTGTCAATGTGTGCACTCAACTTCCAGAGTTAAACCCGTGTGTGGATTCAGCAGTCTGCAGAGACTTTCTCTGCAGAGTCCCAAGACAGGCGTTTTCAGCCCATTACCGGCATATGGAAGAAACAGCAGTAAGCACAGGGAAATATCTGCTTCTAAATCCAAAACGCAGCTATCTAACAGAACGGTTGTCAATGTGTGCACTCAACTTCCAGAGTTAAACCCGTGTGTGGATTCAGCAGTCTGCAGAGACTTTCTCTGCAGAGTCCCAAAACAGGCGTTTTCAGCCCATTACCGGCATATGGAAGAAACAGCAGTAAGCACAGGGAAATATCTGCTTCTAAATCCAAAACGCAGCTATCTAACAGAACGGTTGTCAATGTGTGCACTCAACTTCCAGAGTTAAACCCGTGTGTGGATTCAGCAGTCTGCAGAGACTTTCTCTGCAGAGTCCCAAGACAGGCGTTTTCAGCCCATTACCGGCATATGGAAGAAACAGCAGTAAGCACAGGGAAATATCTGCTTCTAAATCCAAAACGCAGCTATCTAACAGAACGGTTGTCAATGTGTGCACTCAACTTCCAGAGTTAAACCCGTGTGTGGATTCAGCAGTCTGCAGAGACTTTCTCTGCAGAGTCCCAAGACAGGCGTTTTCAGCCCATTACCGGCATATGGAAGAAACAGCAGTAAGCACAGGGAAATATCTGCTTCTAAATCCAAAACGCAGCTATCTAACAGAACGGTTGTCAATGTGTGCACTCAACTTCCAGAGTTAAACCCGTGTGTGGATTCAGCAGTCTGCAGAGACTTTCTCTGCAGAGTCCCAAGACAGGCGTTTTCAGCCCATTACCGGCATAGGGAAGAAACAGCAGTAAGCACAGGGAAATATCTGCTTCTAAATCCAAAACGCAGCTATCTAACAGAACGGTTGTCAATGTGTGCACTCAACTTCCAGAGTTAAACCCGTGTGTGGATTCAGCAGTCTGCAGAGACTTTCTCTGCAGAGTCCCAAAACAGGCGTTTTCAGCCCATTACCGGCATATGGAAGAAACAGCAGTAAGCACAGGGAAATATCTGCTTCTAAATCCAAAACGCAGCTATCTAACAGAACGGTTGTCAATGTGTGCACTCAACTTCCAGAGTTAAACCCGTGTGTGGATTCAGCAGTCTGCAGAGACTTTCTCTGCAGAGTCCCAAGACAGGCGTTTTCAGCCCATTACCGGCATATGGAAGAAACAGCAGTAAGCACAGGGAAATATCTGCTTCTAAATCCAAAACGCAGCTATCTAACAGAACGGTTGTCAATGTGTGCACTCAACTTCCAGAGTTAAACCCGTGTGTGGATTCAGCAGTCTGCAGAGACTTTCTCTGCAGAGTCCCAAGACAGGCGTTTTCAGCCCATTACCGGCATATGGAAGAAACAGCAGTAAGCACAGGGAAATATCTGCTTCTAAATCCAAAACGCAGCTATCTAACAGAACGGTTGTCAATGTGTGCACTCAACTTCCAGAGTTAAACCCGTGTGTGGATTCAGCAGTCTGCAGAGACTTTCTCTGCAGAGTCCCAAGACAGGCGTTTTCAGCCCATTACCGGCATATGGAAGAAACAGCAGTAAGCACAGGGAAATATCTGCTTCTAAATCCAAAACGCAGCTATCTAACAGAACGGTTGTCAATGTGTGCACTCAACTTCCAGAGTTAAACCCGTGTGTGGATTCAGCAGTCTGCAGAGACTTTCTCTGCAGAGTCCCAAAACAGGCGTTTTCAGCCCATTACCGGCATATGGAAGAAACAGCAGTAAGCACAGGGAAATATCTGCTTCTAAATCCAAAACGCAGCTATCTAACAGAACGGTTGTCAATGTGTGCACTCAACTTCCAGAGTTAAACCCGTGTGTGGATTCAGCAGTCTGCAGAGACTTTCTCTGCAGAGTCCCAAGACAGGCGTTTTCAGCCCATTACCGGCATATGGAAGAAACAGCAGTAAGCACAGGGAAATATCTGCTTCTAAATCCAAAACGCAGCTATCTAACAGAACGGTTGTCAATGTGTGCACTCAACTTCCAGAGTTAAACCCGTGTGTGGATTCAGCAGTCTGCAGAGACTTTCTCTGCAGAGTCCCAAGACAGGCGTTTTCAGCCCATTACCGGCATATGGAAGAAACAGCAGTAAGCACAGGGAAATATCTGCTTCTAAATCCAAAACGCAGCTATCTAACAGAACGGTTGTCAATGTGTGCACTCAACTTCCAGAGTTAAACCCGTGTGTGGATTCAGCAGTCTGCAGAGACTTTCTCTGCAGAGTCCCAAGACAGGCGTTTTCAGCCCATTACCGGCATATGGAAGAAACAGCAGTAAGCACAGGGAAATATCTGCTTCTAAATCCAAAACGCAGCTATCTAACAGAACGGTTGTCAATGTGTGCACTCAACTTCCAGAGTTAAACCAGTGTGTGGATTCAGCAGTCTGCAGAGACTTTCTCTGCAGAGTCCCAAAACAGGCGTTTTCAGCCCATTACCGGCATATGGAAGAAACAGCAGTAAGCACAGGGAAATATCTGCTTCTAAATCCAAAACGCAGCTATCTAACAGAACGGTTGTCAATGTGTGCACTCAAGTTCCAGAGTTTCACCCGTGTGTGGATTCAGCAGTCTGCAGAGACTTTCTCTGCAGAGTCCCAAAACAGGCGTTTTCAGCCCATTACCGGCATATGGAAGAAACAGCAGTAAGCACAGGGAAATATCTGCTTCTAAATCCAAAACGCAGCTATCTAACAGAACGGTTGTCAATGTGTGCACTCAACTTCCAGAGTTAAACCCGTGTGTGGATAGCAGCAGTCTGCAGAGACTTTCTCTGCAGAGTCCCAAAACAGGCGTTTTCAGCCCTTTACCGGCATATGGAAGAAACAGCAGTAAGCACAGGGAAATATCTGCTTCTAAATCCAAAACGCAGCTATCTAACAGAACGGTTGTCAATGTGTGCACTCAACTTCCAGAGTTAAACCCGTGTGTGGATTCAGCAGTCTGCAGAGACTTTCTCTGCAGAGTCCCAAAACAGGCGTTTTCAGCCCATTACCGGCATATGGAAGAAACAGCAGTAAGCACAGGGAAATATCTGCTTCTAAATCCAAAACGCAGCTATCTAACAGAACGGTTGTCAATGTGTGCACTCAAGTTCCAGAGTTTCACCCGTGTGTGGATTCAGCAGTCTGCAGAGACTTTCTCTGCAGAGTCCCAAAACAGGCGTTTTCAGCCCATTACCGGCATATGGAAGAAACAGCAGTAAGCACAGGGAAATATCTGCTTCTAAATCCAAAACGCAGCTATCTAACAGAACGGTTGTCAATGTGTGCACTCAACTTCCAGAGTTAAACCCGTGTGTGGATTCAGCAGTCTGCAGACACTTTCTCTGCAGAGTCCCAAAACAGGCGTTTTCAGCCCATTACCGGCATATGGAAGAAACAGCAGTAAGCACAGGGAAATATCTGCTTCTAAATCCAAAACGCAGCTATCTAACAGAACGGTTGTCAATGTGTGCACTCAACTTCCAGAGTTAAACCCGTGTGTGGATTCAGCAGTCTGCAGAGACTTTCTCTGCAGAGTCCCAAGACAGGCGTTTTCAGCCCATTACCGGCATATGGAAGAAACAGCAGTAAGCACAGGGAAATATCTGCTTCTAAATCCAAAACGCAGCTATCTAACAGAACGGTTGTCAATGTGTGCACTCAACTTCCAGAGTTAAACCCGTGTGTGGATTCAGCAGTCTGCAGAGACTTTCTCTGCAGAGTCCCAAGACAGGCGTTTTCAGCCCATTACCGGCATATGGAAGAAACAGCAGTAAGCACAGGGAAATATCTGCTTCTAAATCCAAAACGCAGCTATCTAACAGAACGGTTGTCAATGTGTGCACTCAACTTCCAGAGTTAAACCTGTGTGTGGATTCAGCAGTCTGCAGAGACTTTCTCTGCAGAGTCCCAAAACAGGCGTTTTCAGCCCATTACCGGCATATGGAAGAAACAGCAGTAAGCACAGGGAAATATCTGCTTCTAAATCCAAAACGCAGCTATCTAACAGAACGGTTGTCAATGTGTGCACTCAACTTCCAGAGTTAAACCCGTGTGTGGATTCAGCAGTCTGCAGAGACTTTCTCTGCAGAGTCCCAAAACAGGCGTTTTCAGCCCATTACCGGCATATGGAAGAAACAGCAGTAAGCACAGGGAAATATCTGCTTCTAAATCCAAAACGCAGCTATCTAACAGAACGGTTGTCAATGTGTGCACTCAACTTCCAGAGTTAAACCCGTGTGTGGATTCGGCAATCTGCAGAGACTTTCTCTGCAGAGTCCCAAGACAGGCGTTTTCAGCCCATTACCGGCATATGGAAGAAACAGCAGTAAGCACAGGGAAATATCTGCTTCTAAATCCAAAACGCAGCTATCTAACAGAACGGTTGTCAATGTGTGCACTCAACTTCCAGAGTTAAACCCGTGTGTGGATTCAGCAGTCTGCAGAGACTTTCTCTGCAGAGTCCCAAAACAGGCGTTTTCAGCCCATTACCGGCATATGGAAGAAACAGCAGTAAGCACAGGGAAATATCTGCTTCTAAATCCAAAACGCAGCTATCTAACAGAACGGTTGTCAATGTGTGCACTCAACTTCCAGAGTTAAACCCGTGTGTGGATTCAGCAGTCTGCAGAGACTTTCTCTGCAGAGTCCCAAAACAGGCGTTTTCAGCCCATTACCGGCATATGGAAGAAACAGCAGTAAGCACAGGGAAATATCTGCTTCTAAATCCAAAACGCAGCTATCTAACAGAACGGTTGTCAATGTGTGCACTCAACTTCCAGAGTTAAACCCGTGAGTGGATTCAGCAGTCTGCAGAGACTTTCTCTGCAGAGTCCCAAGACAGGCGTTTTCAGCCCATTACCGGCATATGGAAGAAACAGCAGTAAGCACAGGGAAATATCTGCTTCTAAATCCAAAACGCAGCTATCTAACAGAACGGTTGTCAATGTGTGCACTCAACTTCCAGAGTTAAACCCGTGTGTGGATTCAGCAGTCTGCAGAGACTTTCTCTGCAGAGTCCCAAAACAGGCGTTTTCAGCCCATTACCGGCATATGGAAGAAACAGCAGTAAGCACAGGGAATTATCTGCTTCTAAATCCAAAACGCAGCTATCTAACAGAACGGTTGTCAATGTGTGCACTCAACTTCCAGAGTTAAACCCGTGTGTGGATTCAGCAGTCTGCAGAGACTTTCTCTGCAGAGTCCCAAGACAGGCGTTTTCAGCCCATTACCGGCATATGGAAGAAACAGCAGTAAGCACAGGGAAATATCTGCTTCTAAATCCAAAACGCAGCTATCTAACAGAACGGTTGTCAATGTGTGCACTCAACTTCCAGAGTTAAACCCGTGTGTGGATTCAGCAGTCTGCAGAGACTTTCTCTGCAGAGTCCCAAAACAGGCGTTTTCAGCCCATTACCGGCATATGGAAGAAACAGCAGTAAGCACAGGGAAATATCTGCTTCTAAATCCAAAACGGAGCTATCTAACAGAACGGTTGTCAATGTGTGCACTCAACTTCCAGAGTTAAACCCGTGTGTGGATTCAGCAGTCTGCAGAGACTTTCTCTGCAGAGTCCCAAGACAGGCGTTTTCAGCCCATTACCGGCATATGGAAGAAACAGCAGTAAGCACAGGGAAATATCTGCTTCTAAATCCAAAACGCAGCTATCTAACAGAACGGTTGTCAATGTGTGCACTCAACTTCCAGAGTTAAACCCGTGTGTGGATTCAGCATTCTGCAGAGACTTTCTCTGCAGAGTCCCAAAACAGGCGTTTTCAGCCCATTACCGGCATATGGAAGAAACAGCAGTAAGCACAGGGAAATATCTGCTTCTAAATCCAAAACGCAGCTATGTAACAGAACGGTTGTCAATGTGTGCACTCAACTTCCAGAGTTAAACCCGTGTGTGGATTCAGCAGTCTGCAGAGACTTTCTCTGCAGAGTCCCAAGACAGGCGTTTTCAGCCCATTACCGGCATATGGAAGAAACAGCAGTAAGCACAGGGAAATATCTGCTTCTAAATCCAAAACGCAGCTATCTAACAGAACGGTTGTCAATGTGTGCACTCAACTTCCAGAGTTAAACCCGTGTGTGGATTCAGCAGTCTGCAGAGACTTTCTCTGCAGAGTCCCAAAACAGGCGTTTTCAGCCCATTACCGGCATATGGAAGAAACAGCAGTAAGCACAGGGAAATATCTGCTTCTAAATCCAAAACGCAGCTATCTAACAGAACGGTTGTCAATGTGTGCACTCAACTTCCAGAGTTAAACCCGTGTGTGGATTCAGCAGTCTGCAGAGACTTTCTCTGCAGAGTCCCAAGACAGGCGTTTTCAGCCCATTACCGGCATATGGAAGAAACAGCAGTAAGCACAGGGAAATATCTGCTTCTAAATCCAAAACGCAGCTATCTAACAGAACGGTTGTCAATGTGTGCACTCAACTTCCAGAGTTAAACCCGTGTGTGGATTCAGCAGTCTGCAGAGACTTTCTCTGCAGAGTCCCAAGACAGGCGTTTTCAGCCCATTACCGGCATATGGAAGAAACAGCAGTAAGCACAGGGAAATATCTGCTTCTAAATCCAAAACGCAGCTATCTAACAGAACGGTTGTCAATGTGTGCACTCAACTTCCAGAGTTAAACCCGTGTGTGGATTCAGCAGTCTGCAGAGACTTTCTCTGCAGAGTCCCAAGACAGGCGTTTTCAGCCCATTACCGGCATATGGAAGAAACAGCAGTAAGCACAGGGAAATATCTGCTTCTAAATCCAAAACGCAGCTATCTAACAGAACGGTTGTCAATGTGTGCACTCAACTTCCAGAGTTAAACCCGTGTGTGGATTCAGCAGTCTGCAGAGACTTTCTCTGCAGAGTCCCAAAACAGGCGTTTTCAGCCCATTACCGGCATATGGAAGAAACAGCAGTAAGCACAGGGAAATATCTGCTTCTAAATCCAAAACGCAGCTATCTAACAGAACGGTTGTCAATGTGTGCACTCAACTTCCAGAGTTAAACCCGTGTGTGGATTCAGCAGTCTGCAGAGACTTTCTCTGCAGAGTCCCAAGACAGGCGTTTTCAGCCCATTACCGGCATATGGAAGAAACAGCAGTAAGCACAGGGAAATATCTGCTTCTAAATCCAAAACGCAGCTATCTAACAGAACGGTTGTCAATGTGTGCACTCAACTTCCAGAGTTAAACCCGTGTGTGGATTCAGCAGTCTGCAGAGACTTTCTCTGCAGAGTCCCAAGACAGGCGTTTTCAGCCCATTACCGGCATATGGAAGAAACAGCAGTAAGCACAGGGAAATATCTGCTTCTAAATCCAAAACGCAGCTATCTAACAGAACGGTTGTCAATGTGTGCACTCAACTTCCAGAGTTAAACCCGTGTGTGGATTCAGCAGTCTGCAGAGACTTTCTCTGCAGAGTCCCAAGACAGGCGTTTTCAGCCCATTACCGGCATATGGAAGAAACAGCAGTAAGCACAGGGAAATATCTGCTTCTAAATCCAAAACGCAGCTATCTAACAGAACGGTTGTCAATGTGTGCACTCAACTTCCAGAGTTAAACCCGTGTGTGGATTCAGCAGTCTGCAGAGACTTTCTCTGCAGAGTCCCAAAACAGGCGTTTTCAGCCCATTACCGGCATATGGAAGAAACAGCAGTAAGCACAGGGAAATATCTGCTTCTAAATCCAAAACGCAGCTATCTAACAGAACGGTTGTCAATGTGTGCACTCAACTTCCAGAGTTAAACCCGTGTGTGGATTCAGCAGTCTGCAGAGACTTTCTCTGCAGAGTCCCAAGACAGGCGTTTTCAGCCCATTACCGGCATATGGAAGAAACAGCAGTAAGCACAGGGAAATATCTGCTTCTAAATCCAAAACGCAGCTATCTAACAGAACGGTTGTCAATGTGTGCACTCAACTTCCAGAGTTAAACCCGTGTGTGGATTCAGCAGTCTGCAGAGACTTTCTCTGCAGAGTCCCAAGACAGGCGTTTTCAGCCCATTACCGGCATATGGAAGAAACAGCAGTAAGCACAGGGAAATATCTGCTTCTAAATCCAAAACGCAGCTATCTAACAGAACGGTTGTCAATGTGTGCACTCAACTTCCAGAGTTAAACCCGTGTGTGGATTCAGCAGTCTGCAGAGACTTTCTCTGCAGAGTCCCAAGACAGGCGTTTTCAGCCCATTACCGGCATATGGAAGAAACAGCAGTAAGCACAGGGAAATATCTGCTTCTAAATCCAAAACGCAGCTATCTAACAGAACGGTTGTCAATGTGTGCACTCAACTTCCAGAGTTAAACCAGTGTGTGGATTCAGCAGTCTGCAGAGACTTTCTCTGCAGAGTCCCAAAACAGGCATTTCAGCCCATTACCGGCATATGGAAGAAACAGCAGTAAGCACAGGGAAATATCTGCTTCTAAATCCAAAACGCAGCTATCTAACAGAACGGTTGTCAATGTGTGCACTCAAGTTCCAGAGTTTCACCCGTGTGTGGATTCAGCAGTCTGCAGAGACTTTCTCTGCAGAGTCCCAAAACAGGCGTTTTCAGCCCATTACCGGCATATGGAAGAAACAGCAGTAAGCACAGGGAAATATCTGCTTCTAAATCCAAAACGCAGCTATCTAACAGAACGGTTGTCAATGTGTGCACTCAACTTCCAGAGTTAAACCCGTGTGTGGATAGCAGCAGTCTGCAGAGACTTTCTCTGCAGAGTCCCAAAACAGGCGTTTTCAGCCCTTTACCGGCATATGGAAGAAACAGCAGTAAGCACAGGGAAATATCTGCTTCTAAATCCAAAACGCAGCTATCTAACAGAACGGTTGTCAATGTGTGCACTCAACTTCCAGAGTTAAACCCGTGTGTGGATTCAGCAGTCTGCAGAGACTTTCTCTGCAGAGTCCCAAAACAGGCGTTTTCAGCCCATTACCGGCATATGGAAGAAACAGCAGTAAGCACAGGGAAATATCTGCTTCTAAATCCAAAACGCAGCTATCTAACAGAACGGTTGTCAATGTGTGCACTCAACTTCCAGAGTTAAACCCGTGTGTGGATTCAGCAGTCTGCAGAGACTTTCTCTGCAGAGTCCCAAAACAGGCGTTTTCAGCCCATTACCGGCATATGGAAGAAACAGCAGTAAGCACAGGGAAATATCTGCTTCTAAATCCAAAACGCAGCTATCTAACAGAACGGTTGTCAATGTGTGCACTCAACTTCCAGAGTTAAACCCGTGTGTGGATTCAGCAGTCTGCAGACACTTTCTCTGCAGAGTCCCAAAACAGGCGTTTTCAGCCCATTACCGGCATATGGAAGAAACAGCAGTAAGCACAGGGAAATATCTGCTTCTAAATCCAAAACGCAGCTATCTAACAGAACGGTTGTCAATGTGTGCACTCAACTTCCAGAGTTAAACCCGTGTGTGGATTCAGCAGTCTACAGAGACTTTCTCTGCAGAGTCCCAAGACAGGCGTTTTCAGCCCATTACCGGCATATGGAAGAAACAGCAGTAAGCACAGGGAAATATCTGCTTCTAAATCCAAAACGCAGCTATCTAACAGAACGGTTGTCAATGTGTGCACTCAACTTCCAGAGTTAAACCCGTGTGTGGATTCAGCAGTCTGCAGAGACTTTCTCTGCAGAGTCCCAAAACAGGCGTTTTCAGCCCATTACCGGCATATGGAAGAAACAGCAGTAAGCACAAGGAAATATCTGCTTCTAAATCCAAAACGCAGCTATCTAACAGAACGGTTGTCAATGTGTTCACTCAACTTGCAGAGATAAACCCGTGTGTGGATTCAGCAGTCTGCAGAGACTTTCTCTGCAGAGTCCCAAAACAGGCGTTTTCAGCCCATTACCGGCATATGGAAGAAACAGCAGTAAGCACAGGGAAATATCTGCTTCTAAATCCAAAACGCAGCTATCTAACAGAACGGTTGTCAATGTGTGCACTCAACTTCCAGAGTTAAACCCGTGTGTGGATTCAGAAGTCTGCAGAGACTTTCTCTGCAGAGTCCCAAAACAGGCGTTTTCAGCCCTTTACCGGCATATGGAAGAAACAGCAGTAAGCACAGGGAAATATCTGCTTCTAAATCCAAAACGCAGCTATCTAACAGAACGGTTGTCAATGTGTGCACTCAACTTCCAGAGTTAAACCCGTGTGTGGATTCAGCAGTCTGCAGAGACTTTCTCTGCAGAGTCCCAAGACAGGCGTTTTCAGCCCATTACCGGCATATGGAAGAAACAGCAGTAAGCACAGGGAAATATCTGCTTCTAAATCCAAAACGCAGCTATCTAACAGAACGGTTGTCAATGTGTGCACTCAACTTCCAGAGTTAAACCCGTGTGTGGATTCAGCAGTCTGCAGAGACTTTCTCTGCAGAGTCCCAAAACAGGCGTTTTCAGCCCATTACCGGCATATGGAAGAAACAGCAGTAAGCACAAGGAAATATCTGCTTCTAAATCCAAAACGCAGCTATCTAACAGAACGGTTGTCAATGTGTGCACTCAACTTGCAGAGATAAACCCGTGTGTGGATTCAGCAGTCTGCAGAGACTTTCTCTGCAGAGTCCCAAAACAGGCGTTTTCAGCCCATTACCGGCATATGGAAGAAACAGCAGTAAGCACCGGGAAATATCTGCTTCTAAATCCAAAACGCAGCTATCTAACAGAACGGTTGTCAATGTGTGCACTCAACTTCCAGAGTTAAACCGGTGTGTGGATTCAGCAGTCTGCAGAGACTTTCTCTGCAGAGTCCCAAAACAGGCGTTTTCAGCCCATTACCGGCATATGGAAGAAACAGCAGTAAGCACAGGGAAATATCTGCTTCTAAATCCAAAACGCAGCTATCTAACAGAACGGTTGTCAATGTGTGCACTCAACTTCCAGAGTAAAACCCGTGTGTGGATTCAGCAGTCTGCAGACACTTTCTCTGCAGAGTCCCAAAACAGGCGTTTTCAGCCCATTACCGGCATATGGAAGAAACAGCAGTAAGCACAGGGAAATATCTGCTTCTAAATCCAAAACGCAGCTATCTAACAGAACGGTTGTCAATGTGTGCACTCAACTTCCAGAGTTAAACCCGTGTGTGGATTCAGCAGTCTGCAGAGACTTTCTCTGCAGAGTCCCAAGACAGGCGTTTTCAGCCCATTACCGGCATATGGAAGAAACAGCAGTAAGCACAGGGAAATATCTGCTTCTAAATCCAAAACGCAGCTATCTAACAGAACGGTTGTCAATGTGTGCACTCAACTTCCAGAGTTAAACCCGTGTGTGGATTCAGCAGTCTGCAGAGACTTTCTCTGCAGAGTCCCAAAACAGGCGTTTTCAGCCCATTACCGGCATATGGAAGAAACAGCAGTAAGCACAAGGAAATATCTGCTTCTAAATCCAAAACGCAGCTATCTAACAGAACGGTTGTCAATGTGTGCACTCAACTTGCAGAGATAAACCCGTGTGTGGATTCAGCAGTCTGCAGAGACTTTCTCTGCAGAGTCCCAAAACAGGCGTTTTCAGCCCATTACCGGCATATGGAAGAAACAGCAGTAAGCACCGGGAAATATCTGCTTCTAAATCCAAAACGCAGCTATCTAACAGAACGGTTGTCAATGTGTGCACTCAACTTCCAGAGTTAAACCGGTGTGTGGATTCAGCAGTCTGCAGAGACTTTCTCTGCAGAGTCCCAAAACAGGCGTTTTCAGCCCATTACCGGCATATGGAAGAAACAGCAGTAAGCACAGGGAAATATCTGCTTCTAAATCCAAAACGCAGCTATCTAACAGAACGGTTGTCAATGTGTGCACTCAACTTCCAGAGGAAAACCCGTGTGTGGATTCAGCAGTCTGCAGACACTTTCTCTGCAGAGTCCCAAAACAGGCGTTTTCAGCCCATTACCGGCATATGGAAGAAACAGCAGTAAGCACAGGGAAATATCTGCTTCTAAATCCAAAACGCAGCTATCTAACAGAACGGTTGTCAATGTGTGCACTCAACTTCCAGAGTTAAACCCGTGTGTGGATTCAGCAGTCTGCAGAGACTTTCTCTGCAGAGTCCCAAAACAGGCGTTTTCAGCCCATTACCGGCATATGGAAGAAACAGCAGTAAGCACAGGGAAATATCTGCTTCTAAATCCAAAACGCAGCTATCTAACAGAACGGTTGTCAATGTGTGCACTCAACTTCCAGAGTTAAACCCGTGTGTGGATTCAGCAGTCTGCAGAGACTTTCTCTGCAGAGTCCCAAGACAGGCGTTTTCAGCCCATTACCGGCATATGGAAGAAACAGCAGTAAGCACAGGGAAATATCTGCTTCTAAATCCAAAACGCAGCTATCTAACAGAACGGTTGTCAATGTGTGCACTCAACTTCCAGAGTTAAACCCGTGTGTGGATTCAGCAGTCTGCAGAGACTTTCTCTGCAGAGTCCCAAGACAGGCGTTTTCAGCCCATTACCGGCATATGGAAGAAACAGCAGTAAGCACAGGGAAATATCTGCTTCTAAATCCAAAACGCAGCTATCTAACAGAACGGTTGTCAATGTGTGCACTCAACTTCCAGAGTTAAACCCGTGTGTGGATTCAGCAGTCTGCAGAGACTTTCTCTGCAGAGTCCCAAGACAGGCGTTTTCAGCCCATTACCGGCATATGGAAGAAACAGCAGTAAGCACAGGGAAATATCTGCTTCTAAATCCAAAACGCAGCTATCTAACAGAACGGTTGTCAATGTGTGCACTCAACTTCCAGAGTTAAACCCGTGTGTGGATTCAGCAGTCTGCAGAGACTTTCTCTGCAGAGTCCCAAAACAGGCGTTTTCAGCCCATTACCGGCATATGGAAGAAACAGCAGTAAGCACAGGGAAATATCTGCTTCTAAATCCAAAACGCAGCTATCTAACAGAACGGTTGTCAATGTGTGCACTCAACTTCCAGAGTTAAACCCGTGTGTGGATTCAGCAGTCTGCAGAGACTTTCTCTGCAGAGTCCCAAGACAGGCGTTTTCAGCCCATTACCGGCATATGGAAGAAACAGCAGTAAGCACAGGGAAATATCTGCTTCTAAATCCAAAACGCAGCTATCTAACAGAACGGTTGTCAATGTGTGCACTCAACTTCCAGAGTTAAACCCGTGTGTGGATTCAGCAGTCTGCAGAGACTTTCTCTGCAGAGTCCCAAGACAGGCGTTTTCAGCCCATTACCGGCATATGGAAGAAACAGCAGTAAGCACAGGGAAATATCTGCTTCTAAATCCAAAACGCAGCTATCTAACAGAACGGTTGTCAATGTGTGCACTCAACTTCCAGAGTTAAACCCGTGTGTGGATTCAGCAGTCTGCAGAGACTTTCTCTGCAGAGTCCCAAGACAGGCGTTTTCAGCCCATTACCGGCATATGGAAGAAACAGCAGTAAGCACAGGGAAATATCTGCTTCTAAATCCAAAACGCAGCTATCTAACAGAACGGTTGTCAATGTGTGCACTCAACTTCCAGAGTTAAACCCGTGTGTGGATTCAGCAGTCTGCAGAGACTTTCTCTGCAGAGTCCCAAAACAGGCGTTTTCAGACCATTACCGGCATATGGAAGAAACAGCAGTAAGCACAGGGAAATATCTGCTTCTAAATCCAAAACGCAGCTATCTAACAGAACGGTTGTCAATGTGTGCACTCAACTTCCAGAGTTAAACCCGTGTGTGGATTCAGCAGTCTGCAGAGACTTTCTCTGCAGAGTCCCAAGACAGGCGTTTTCAGCCCATTACCGGCATATGGAAGAAACAGCAGTAAGCACAGGGAAATATCTGCTTCTAAATCCAAAACGCAGCTATCTAACAGAACGGTTGTCAATGTGTGCACTCAACTTCCAGAGTTAAACCCGTGTGTGGATTCAGCAGTCTGCAGAGACTTTCTCTGCAGAGTCCCAAGACAGGCGTTTTCAGCCCATTACCGGCATATGGAAGAAACAGCAGTAAGCACAGGGAAATATCTGCTTCTAAATCCAAAACGCAGCTATCTAACAGAACGGTTGTCAATGTGTGCACTCAACTTCCAGAGTTAAACCCGTGTGTGGATTCAGCAGTCTGCAGAGACTTTCTCTGCAGAGTCCCAAGACAGGCGTTTTCAGCCCATTACCGGCATATGGAAGAAACAGCAGTAAGCACAGGGAAATATCTGCTTCTAAATCCAAAACGCAGCTATCTAACAGAACGGTTGTCAATGTGTGCACTCAACTTCCAGAGTTAAACCAGTGTGTGGATTCAGCAGTCTGCAGAGACTTTCTCTGCAGAGTCCCAAAACAGGCATTTCAGCCCATTACCGGCATATGGAAGAAACAGCAGTAAGCACAGGGAAATATCTGCTTCTAAATCCAAAACGCAGCTATCTAACAGAACGGTTGTCAATGTGTGCACTCAAGTTCCAGAGTTTCACCCGTGTGTGGATTCAGCAGTCTGCAGAGACTTTCTCTGCAGAGTCCCAAAACAGGCGTTTTCAGCCCATTACCGGCATATGGAAGAAACAGCAGTAAGCACAGGGAAATATCTGCTTCTAAATCCAAAACGCAGCTATCTAACAGAACGGTTGTCAATGTGTGCACTCAACTTCCAGAGTTAAACCCGTGTGTGGATAGCAGCAGTCTGCAGAGACTTTCTCTGCAGAGTCCCAAAACAGGCGTTTTCAGCCCTTTACCGGCATATGGAAGAAACAGCAGTAAGCACAGGGAAATATCTGCTTCTAAATCCAAAACGCAGCTATCTAACAGAACGGTTGTCAATGTGTGCACTCAACTTCCAGAGTTAAACCCGTGTGTGGATTCAGCAGTCTGCAGAGACTTTCTCTGCAGAGTCCCAAAACAGGCGTTTTCAGCCCATTACCGGCATATGGAAGAAACAGCAGTAAGCACAGGGAAATATCTGCTTCTAAATCCAAAACGCAGCTATCTAACAGAACGGTTGTCAATGTGTGCACTCAACTTCCAGAGTTAAACCCGTGTGTGGATTCAGCAGTCTGCAGAGACTTTCTCTGCAGAGTCCCAAAACAGGCGTTTTCAGCCCATTACCGGCATATGGAAGAAACAGCAGTAAGCACAGGGAAATATCTGCTTCTAAATCCAAAACGCAGCTATCTAACAGAACGGTTGTCAATGTGTGCACTCAACTTCCAGAGTTAAACCCGTGTGTGGATTCAGCAGTCTGCAGACACTTTCTCTGCAGAGTCCCAAAACAGGCGTTTTCAGCCCATTACCGGCATATGGAAGAAACAGCAGTAAGCACAGGGAAATATCTGCTTCTAAATCCAAAACGCAGCTATCTAACAGAACGGTTGTCAATGTGTGCACTCAACTTCCAGAGTTAAACCCGTGTGTGGATTCAGCAGTCTACAGAGACTTTCTCTGCAGAGTCCCAAGACAGGCGTTTTCAGCCCATTACCGGCATATGGAAGAAACAGCAGTAAGCACAGGGAAATATCTGCTTCTAAATCCAAAACGCAGCTATCTAACAGAACGGTTGTCAATGTGTGCACTCAACTTCCAGAGTTAAACCCGTGTGTGGATTCAGCAGTCTGCAGAGACTTTCTCTGCAGAGTCCCAAAACAGGCGTTTTCAGCCCATTACCGGCATATGGAAGAAACAGCAGTAAGCACAAGGAAATATCTGCTTCTAAATCCAAAACGCAGCTATCTAACAGAACGGTTGTCAATGTGTTCACTCAACTTGCAGAGATAAACCCGTGTGTGGATTCAGCAGTCTGCAGAGACTTTCTCTGCAGAGTCCCAAAACAGGCGTTTTCAGCCCATTACCGGCATATGGAAGAAACAGCAGTAAGCACAGGGAAATATCTGCTTCTAAATCCAAAACGCAGCTATCTAACAGAACGGTTGTCAATGTGTGCACTCAACTTCCAGAGTTAAACCCGTGTGTGGATTCAGAAGTCTGCAGAGACTTTCTCTGCAGAGTCCCAAAACAGGCGTTTTCAGCCCTTTACCGGCATATGGAAGAAACAGCAGTAAGCACAGGGAAATATCTGCTTCTAAATCCAAAACGCAGCTATCTAACAGAACGGTTGTCAATGTGTGCACTCAACTTCCAGAGTTAAACCCGTGTGTGGATTCAGCAGTCTGCAGAGACTTTCTCTGCAGAGTCCCAAGACAGGCGTTTTCAGCCCATTACCGGCATATGGAAGAAACAGCAGTAAGCACAGGGAAATATCTGCTTCTAAATCCAAAACGCAGCTATCTAACAGAACGGTTGTCAATGTGTGCACTCAACTTCCAGAGTTAAACCCGTGTGTGGATTCAGCAGTCTGCAGAGACTTTCTCTGCAGAGTCCCAAAACAGGCGTTTTCAGCCCATTACCGGCATATGGAAGAAACAGCAGTAAGCACAAGGAAATATCTGCTTCTAAATCCAAAACGCAGCTATCTAACAGAACGGTTGTCAATGTGTGCACTCAACTTGCAGAGATAAACCCGTGTGTGGATTCAGCAGTCTGCAGAGACTTTCTCTGCAGAGTCCCAAAACAGGCGTTTTCAGCCCATTACCGGCATATGGAAGAAACAGCAGTAAGCACCGGGAAATATCTGCTTCTAAATCCAAAACGCAGCTATCTAACAGAACGGTTGTCAATGTGTGCACTCAACTTCCAGAGTTAAACCGGTGTGTGGATTCAGCAGTCTGCAGAGACTTTCTCTGCAGAGTCCCAAAACAGGCGTTTTCAGCCCATTACCGGCATATGGAAGAAACAGCAGTAAGCACAGGGAAATATCTGCTTCTAAATCCAAAACGCAGCTATCTAACAGAACGGTTGTCAATGTGTGCACTCAACTTCCAGAGTAAAACCCGTGTGTGGATTCAGCAGTCTGCAGACACTTTCTCTGCAGAGTCCCAAAACAGGCGTTTTCAGCCCATTACCGGCATATGGAAGAAACAGCAGTAAGCACAGGGAAATATCTGCTTCTAAATCCAAAACGCAGCTATCTAACAGAACGGTTGTCAATGTGTGCACTCAACTTCCAGAGTTAAACCCGTGTGTGGATTCAGCAGTCTGCAGAGACTTTCTCTGCAGAGTCCCAAGACAGGCGTTTTCAGCCCATTACCGGCATATGGAAGAAACAGCAGTAAGCACAGGGAAATATCTGCTTCTAAATCCAAAACGCAGCTATCTAACAGAACGGTTGTCAATGTGTTCACTCAACTTGCAGAGATAAACCCGTGTGTGGATTCAGCAGTCTGCAGAGACTTTCTCTGCAGAGTCCCAAAACAGGCGTTTTCAGCCCATTACCGGCATATGGAAGAAACAGCAGTAAGCACAGGGAAATATCTGCTTCTAAATCCAAAACGCAGCTATCTAACAGAACGGTTGTCAATGTGTGCACTCAACTTCCAGAGTTAAACCCGTGTGTGGATTCAGCAGTCTGCAGAGACTTTCTCTGCAGAGTCCCAAAACAGGTGTTTTCAGCCCATTACCGGCATATGGAAGAAACAGCAGTAAGCACAGGGAAATATCTGCTTCTAAATCCAAAACGCAGCTATCTAACAGAACGGTTGTCAATGTGTGCACTCAACTTCCAGAGTTAAACCCGTGTGTGGATTCAGCAGTCTGCAGAGACTTTCTCTGCAGAGTCCCAAAACAGGCGTTTTCAGCCCATTACCGGCATATGGAAGAAACAGCAGTAAGCACAGGGAAATATCTGCTTCTAAATCCAAAACGCAGCTATCTAACAGAACGGTTGTCAATGTGTGCACTCAACTTCCAGAGTTAAACCCGTGTGTGGATTCAGCAGTCTGCAGAGACTTTCTCTGCAGAGTCCCAAAACAGGCGTTTTCAGCCCATTACCGGCATATGGAAGAAACAGCAGTAAGCACAAGGAAATATCTGCTTCTAAATCCAAAACGCAGCTATCTAACAGAACGGTTGTCAATGTGTTCACTCAACTTGCAGAGATAAACCCGTGTGTGGATTCAGCAGTCTGCAGAGACTTTCTCTGCAGAGTCCCAAAACAGGCGTTTTCAGCCCATTACCGGCATATGGAAGAAACAGCAGTAAGCACAGGGAAATATCTGCTTCTAAATCCAAAACGCAGCTATCTAACAGAACGGTTGTCAATGTGTGCACTCAACTTCCAGAGTTAAACCCGTGTGTGGATTCAGCAGTCTGCAGAGACTTTCTCTGCAGAGTCCCAAAACAGGCGTTTTCAGCCCATTACCGGCATATGGAAGAAACAGCAGTAAGCACAGGGAAATATCTGCTTCTCAATCCAAAACGCAGCTATCTAACAGAACGGTTGTCAATGTGTGCACTCAACTTCCAGAGTTAAACCCGTGTGTGGATTCAGCAGTCTGCAGAGACTTTCTCTGCAGAGTCCCAAAACAGGCGTTTTCAGCCCATTACCGGCATATGGAAGAAACAGCAGTAAGCACAGGGAAATATCTGCTTCTAAATCCAAAACGCAGCTATCTAACAGAACGGTTGTCAATGTGTGCACTCAACTTCCAGAGTTAAACCCGTGTGTGGATTCAGCAGTCTGCAGAGACTTTCTCTGCAGAGTCCCAAAACAGGCGTTTTCAGCCCATTACCGGCATATGGAAGAAACGGCAGTAAGCACAGGGAAATATCTGCTTCTAAATCCAAAACGCAGCTATCTAACAGAACGGTTGTCAATGTGTGCACTCAACTTCCAGAGTTAAACCCGTGTGTGGATTCAGCAGTCTGCAGAGACTTTCTCTGCAGAGTCCCAAGACAGGCGTTTTCAGCCCATTACCGGCATAAGGAAGAAACAGCAGTAAGCACAGGGAAATATCTGCTTCTAAATCCAAAACGCAGCTATCTAACAGAACGGTTGTCAATGTGTGCACTCAACTTCCAGAGTTAAACCCGTGTGTGGATTCAGCAGTCTGCAGAGACTTTCTCTGCAGAGTCCCAAAACAGGCGTTTTCAGCCCATTACCGGCATATGGAAGAAACAGCAGTAAGCACAGGGAAATATCTGCTTCTAAATCCAAAACGCAGCTATCTAACAGAACGGTTGTCAATGTGTGCACTCAACTTCCAGAGTTAAACCCGTGTGTGGATTCAGCAGTCTGCAGAGACTTTCTCTGCAGAGTCCCAAGACAGGCGTTTTCAGCCCATTACCGGCATATGGAAGAAACAGCAGTAAGCACAGGGAAATATCTGCTTCTAAATCCAAAACGCAGCTATCTAACAGAACGGTTGTCAATGTGTGCACTCAACTTCCAGAGTTAAACCCGTGTGTGGATTCAGCAGTCTGCAGAGACTTTCTCTGCAGAGTCCCAAAACAGGCGTTTTCAGCCCATTACCGGCATATGGAAGAAACAGCAGTAAGCACAGGGAAATATCTGCTTCTAAATCCAAAACGCAGCTATCTAACAGAACGGTTGTCAATGTGTGCACTCAACTTCCAGAGTTAAACCCGTGTGTGGATTCAGCAGTCTGCAGAGACTTTCTCTGCAGAGTCCCAAGACAGGCGTTTTCAGCCCATTACCGGCATATGGAAGAAACAGCAGTAAGCACAGGGAAATATCTGCTTCTAAATCCAAAACGCAGCTATCTAACAGAACGGTTGTCAATGTGTGCACTCAACTTCCAGAGTTAAACCCGTGTGTGGATTCAGCAGTCTGCAGAGACTTTCTCTGCAGAGTCCCAAGACAGGCGTTTTCAGCCCATTACCGGCATATGGAAGAAACAGCAGTAAGCACAGGGAAATATCTGCTTCTAAATCCAAAACGCAGCTATCTAACAGAACGGTTGTCAATGTGTGCACTCAACTTCCAGAGTTAAACCTGTGTGTGGATTCAGCAGTCTGCAGAGACTTTCTCTGCAGAGTCCCAAAACAGGCGTTTTCAGCCCATTACCGGCATATGGAAGAAACAGCAGTAAGCACAGGGAAATATCTGCTTCTAAATCCAAAACGCAGCTATCTAACAGAACGGTTGTCAATGTGTGCACTCAACTTCCAGAGTTAAACCCGTGTGTGGATTCAGCAGTCTGCAGAGACTTTCTCTGCAGAGTCCCAAAACAGGCGTTTTCAGCCCATTACCGGCATATGGAAGAAACAGCAGTAAGCACAGGGAAATATCTGCTTCTAAATCCAAAACGCAGCTATCTAACAGAACGGTTGTCAATGTGTGCACTCAACTTCCAGAGTTAAACCCGTGTGTGCATTCAGCAGTCTGCAGAGACTTTCTCTGCAGAGTCCCAAAACAGGCGTTTTCAGCCCATTACCGGCATATGGAAGAAACAGCAGTAAGCACAGGGAAATATCTGCTTCTAAATCCAAAACGCAGCTATCTAACAGAACGGTTGTCAATGTGTGCACTCAACTTCCAGAGTTAAACCCGTGTGTGGATTCAGCAGTCTGCAGAGACTTTCTCTGCAGAGTCCCAAAACAGGCGTTTTCAGCCCATTACCGGCATATGGAAGAAACAGCAGTAAGCACAGGGAAATATCTGCTTCTAAATCCAAAACGCAGCTATCTAACAGAACGGTTGTCAATGTGTGCACTCAACTTCCAGAGTTAAACCCGTGTGTGGATTCAGCAGTCTGCAGAGACTTTCTCTGCAGAGTCCCAAAACAGGCGTTTTCAGCCCATTACCGGCATATGGAAGAAACAGCAGTAAGCACAGGGAAATATCTGCTTCTAAATCCAAAACGCAGCTATCTAACAGAACGGTTGTCAATGTGTGCACTCAACTTCCAGAGTTAAACCCGTGTGTGGATTCAGCAGTCTGCAGAGACTTTCTCTGCAGAGTCCCAAGACAGGCGTTTTCAGCCCATTACCGGCAAATGGAAGAAACAGCAGTAAGCACAGGGAAATATCTGCTTCTAAATCCAAAACGCAGCTATCTAACAGAACGGTTGTCAATGTGTGCACTCAACTTCCAGAGTTAAACCCGTGTGTGGATTCAGCAGTCTGCAGAGACTTTCTCTGCAGAGTCCCAAAACAGGCGTTTTCAGCCCATTACCGGCATATGGAAGAAACAGCAGTAAGCACAGGGAATTATCTGCTTCTAAATCCAAAACGCAGCTATCTAACAGAACGGTTGTCAATGTGTGCACTCAACTTCCAGAGTTAAACCCGTGTGTGGATTCAGCAGTCTGCAGAGACTTTCTCTGCAGAGTCCCAAGACAGGCGTTTTCAGCCCATTACCGGCATATGGAAGAAACAGCAGTAAGCACAGGGAAATATCTGCTTCTAAATCCAAAACGCAGCTATCTAACAGAACGGTTGTCAATGTGTGCACTCAACTTCCAGAGTTAAACCCGTGTGTGGATTCAGCAGTCTGCAGAGACTTTCTCTGCAGAGTCCCAAAACAGGCGTTTTCAGCCCATTACCGGCATATGGAAGAAACAGCAGTAAGCACAGGGAAATATCTGCTTCTAAATCCAAAACGCAGCTATCTAACAGAACGGTTGTCAATGTGTGCACTCAACTTCCAGAGTTAAACCCGTGTGTGGATTCAGCATTCTGCAGAGACTTTCTCTGCAGAGTCCCAAAACAGGCGTTTTCAGCCCATTACCGGCATATGGAAGAAACAGCAGTAAGCACAGGGAAATATCTGCTTCTAAATCCAAAACGCAGCTATCTAACAGAACGGTTGTCAATGTGTGCACTCAACTTCCAGAGTTAAACCCGTGTGTGGATTCAGCAGTCTGCAGAGACTTTCTCTGCAGAGTCCCAAGACAGGCGTTTTCAGCCCATTACCGGCATATGGAAGAAACAGCAGTAAGCACAGGGAAATATCTGCTTCTAAATCCAAAACGCAGCTATCTAACAGAACGGTTGTCAATGTGTGCACTCAACTTCCAGAGTTAAACCCGTGTGTGGATTCAGCAGTCTGCAGAGACTTTCTCTGCAGAGTCCCAAAACAGGCGTTTTCAGCCCTTTACCGGCATATGGAAGAAACAGCAGTAAGCACAGGGAAATATCTGCTTCTAAATCCAAAACGCAGCTATCTAACAGAACGGTTGTCAATGTGTGCACTCAACTTCCAGAGTTAAACCCGTGTGTGGATTCAGCAGTCTGCAGAGACTTTCTCTGCAGAGTCCCAAGACAGGCGTTTTCAGCCCATTACCGGCATATGGAAGAAACAGCAGTAAGCACAGGGAAATATCTGCTTCTAAATCCAAAACGCAGCTATCTAACAGAACGGTTGTCAATGTGTGCACTCAACTTCCAGAGTTAAACCCGTGTGTGGATTCAGCAGTCTGCAGAGACTTTCTCTGCAGAGTCCCAAGACAGGCGTTTTCAGCCCATTACCGGCATATGGAAGAAACAGCAGTAAGCACAGGGAAATATCTGCTTCTAAATCCAAAACGCAGCTATCTAACAGAACGGTTGTCAATGTGTGCACTCAACTTCCAGAGTTAAACCCGTGTGTGGATTCAGCAGTCTGCAGAGACTTTCTCTGCAGAGTCCCAAAACAGGCGTTTTCAGCCCATTACCGGCATATGGAAGAAACAGCAGTAAGCACAAGGAAATATCTGCTTCTAAATCCAAAACGCAGCTATCTAACAGAACGGTTGTCAATGTGTGCACTCAACTTGCAGAGATAAACCCGTGTGTGGATTCAGCAGTCTGCAGAGACTTTCTCTGCAGAGTCCCAAAACAGGCGTTTTCAGCCCATTACCGGCATATGGAAGAAACAGCAGTAAGCACCGGGAAATATCTGCTTCTAAATCCAAAACGCAGCTATCTAACAGAACGGTTGTCAATGTGTGCACTCAACTTCCAGAGTTAAACCGGTGTGTGGATTCAGCAGTCTGCAGAGACTTTCTCTGCAGAGTCCCAAAACAGGCGTTTTCAGCCCATTACCGGCATATGGAAGAAACAGCAGTAAGCACAGGGAAATATCTGCTTCTAAATCCAAAACGCAGCTATCTAACAGAACGGTTGTCAATGTGTGCACTCAACTTCCAGAGTAAAACCCGTGTGTGGATTCAGCAGTCTGCAGACACTTTCTCTGCAGAGTCCCAAAACAGGCGTTTTCAGCCCATTACCGGCATATGGAAGAAACAGCAGTAAGCACAGGGAAATATCTGCTTCTAAATCCAAAACGCAGCTATCTAACAGAACGGTTGTCAATGTGTGCACTCAACTTCCAGAGTTAAACCCGTGTGTGGATTCAGCAGTCTGCAGAGACTTTCTCTGCAGAGTCCCAAGACAGGCGTTTTCAGCCCATTACCGGCATATGGAAGAAACAGCAGTAAGCACAGGGAAATATCTGCTTCTAAATCCAAAACGCAGCTATCTAACAGAACGGTTGTCAATGTGTGCACTCAACTTCCAGAGTTAAACCCGTGTGTGGATTCAGCAGTCTGCAGAGACTTTCTCTGCAGAGTCCCAAAACAGGCGTTTTCAGCCCATTACCGGCATATGGAAGAAACAGCAGTAAGCACAAGGAAATATCTGCTTCTAAATCCAAAACGCAGCTATCTAACAGAACGGTTGTCAATGTGTGCACTCAACTTGCAGAGATAAACCCGTGTGTGGATTCAGCAGTCTGCAGAGACTTTCTCTGCAGAGTCCCAAAACAGGCGTTTTCAGCCCATTACCGGCATATGGAAGAAACAGCAGTAAGCACCGGGAAATATCTGCTTCTAAATCCAAAACGCAGCTATCTAACAGAACGGTTGTCAATGTGTGCACTCAACTTCCAGAGTTAAACCGGTGTGTGGATTCAGCAGTCTGCAGAGACTTTCTCTGCAGAGTCCCAAAACAGGCGTTTTCAGCCCATTACCGGCATATGGAAGAAACAGCAGTAAGCACAGGGAAATATCTGCTTCTAAATCCAAAACGCAGCTATCTAACAGAACGGTTGTCAATGTGTGCACTCAACTTCCAGAGTAAAACCCGTGTGTGGATTCAGCAGTCTGCAGACACTTTCTCTGCAGAGTCCCAAAACAGGCGTTTTCAGCCCATTACCGGCATATGGAAGAAACAGCAGTAAGCACAGGGAAATATCTGCTTCTAAATCCAAAACGCAGCTATCTAACAGAACGGTTGTCAATGTGTGCACTCAACTTCCAGAGTTAAACCCGTGTGTGGATTCAGCAGTCTGCAGAGACTTTCTCTGCAGAGTCCCAAAACAGGCGTTTTCAGCCCATTACCGGCATATGGAAGAAACAGCAGTAAGCACAGGGAAATATCTGCTTCTAAATCCAAAACGCAGCTATCTAACAGAACGGTTGTCAATGTGTGCACTCAACTTCCAGAGTTAAACCCGTGTGTGGATTCAGCAGTCTGCAGAGACTTTCTCTGCAGAGTCCCAAGACAGGCGTTTTCAGCCCATTACCGGCATATGGAAGAAACAGCAGTAAGCACAGGGAAATATCTGCTTCTAAATCCAAAACGCAGCTATCTAACAGAACGGTTGTCAATGTGTGCACTCAACTTCCAGAGTTAAACCCGTGTGTGGATTCAGCAGTCTGCAGAGACTTTCTCTGCAGAGTCCCAAGACAGGCGTTTTCAGCCCATTACCGGCATATGGAAGAAACAGCAGTAAGCACAGGGAAATATCTGCTTCTAAATCCAAAACGCAGCTATCTAACAGAACGGTTGTCAATGTGTGCACTCAACTTCCAGAGTTAAACCCGTGTGTGGATTCAGCAGTCTGCAGAGACTTTCTCTGCAGAGTCCCAAGACAGGCGTTTTCAGCCCATTACCGGCATATGGAAGAAACAGCAGTAAGCACAGGGAAATATCTGCTTCTAAATCCAAAACGCAGCTATCTAACAGAACGGTTGTCAATGTGTGCACTCAACTTCCAGAGTTAAACCCGTGTGTGGATTCAGCAGTCTGCAGAGACTTTCTCTGCAGAGTCCCAAAACAGGCGTTTTCAGCCCATTACCGGCATATGGAAGAAACAGCAGTAAGCACAGGGAAATATCTGCTTCTAAATCCAAAACGCAGCTATCTAACAGAACGGTTGTCAATGTGTGCACTCAACTTCCAGAGTTAAACCCGTGTGTGGATTCAGCAGTCTGCAGAGACTTTCTCTGCAGAGTCCCAAGACAGGCGTTTTCAGCCCATTACCGGCATATGGAAGAAACAGCAGTAAGCACAGGGAAATATCTGCTTCTAAATCCAAAACGCAGCTATCTAACAGAACGGTTGTCAATGTGTGCACTCAACTTCCAGAGTTAAACCCGTGTGTGGATTCAGCAGTCTGCAGAGACTTTCTCTGCAGAGTCCCAAGACAGGCGTTTTCAGCCCATTACCGGCATATGGAAGAAACAGCAGTAAGCACAGGGAAATATCTGCTTCTAAATCCAAAACGCAGCTATCTAACAGAACGGTTGTCAATGTGTGCACTCAACTTCCAGAGTTAAACCCGTGTGTGGATTCAGCAGTCTGCAGAGACTTTCTCTGCAGAGTCCCAAGACAGGCGTTTTCAGCCCATTACCGGCATATGGAAGAAACAGCAGTAAGCACAGGGAAATATCTGCTTCTAAATCCAAAACGCAGCTATCTAACAGAACGGTTGTCAATGTGTGCACTCAACTTCCAGAGTTAAACCCGTGTGTGGATTCAGCAGTCTGCAGAGACTTTCTCTGCAGAGTCCCAAAACAGGCGTTTTCAGACCATTACCGGCATATGGAAGAAACAGCAGTAAGCACAGGGAAATATCTGCTTCTAAATCCAAAACGCAGCTATCTAACAGAACGGTTGTCAATGTGTGCACTCAACTTCCAGAGTTAAACCCGTGTGTGGATTCAGCAGTCTGCAGAGACTTTCTCTGCAGAGTCCCAAGACAGGCGTTTTCAGCCCATTACCGGCATATGGAAGAAACAGCAGTAAGCACAGGGAAATATCTGCTTCTAAATCCAAAACGCAGCTATCTAACAGAACGGTTGTCAATGTGTGCACTCAACTTCCAGAGTTAAACCCGTGTGTGGATTCAGCAGTCTGCAGAGACTTTCTCTGCAGAGTCCCAAGACAGGCGTTTTCAGCCCATTACCGGCATATGGAAGAAACAGCAGTAAGCACAGGGAAATATCTGCTTCTAAATCCAAAACGCAGCTATCTAACAGAACGGTTGTCAATGTGTGCACTCAACTTCCAGAGTTAAACCCGTGTGTGGATTCAGCAGTCTGCAGAGACTTTCTCTGCAGAGTCCCAAGACAGGCGTTTTCAGCCCATTACCGGCATATGGAAGAAACAGCAGTAAGCACAGGGAAATATCTGCTTCTAAATCCAAAACGCAGCTATCTAACAGAACGGTTGTCAATGTGTGCACTCAACTTCCAGAGTTAAACCAGTGTGTGGATTCAGCAGTCTGCAGAGACTTTCTCTGCAGAGTCCCAAAACAGGCATTTCAGCCCATTACCGGCATATGGAAGAAACAGCAGTAAGCACAGGGAAATATCTGCTTCTAAATCCAAAACGCAGCTATCTAACAGAACGGTTGTCAATGTGTGCACTCAAGTTCCAGAGTTTCACCCGTGTGTGGATTCAGCAGTCTGCAGAGACTTTCTCTGCAGAGTCCCAAAACAGGCGTTTTCAGCCCATTACCGGCATATGGAAGAAACAGCAGTAAGCACAGGGAAATATCTGCTTCTAAATCCAAAACGCAGCTATCTAACAGAACGGTTGTCAATGTGTGCACTCAACTTCCAGAGTTAAACCCGTGTGTGGATAGCAGCAGTCTGCAGAGACTTTCTCTGCAGAGTCCCAAAACAGGCGTTTTCAGCCCTTTACCGGCATATGGAAGAAACAGCAGTAAGCACAGGGAAATATCTGCTTCTAAATCCAAAACGCAGCTATCTAACAGAACGGTTGTCAATGTGTGCACTCAACTTCCAGAGTTAAACCCGTGTGTGGATTCAGCAGTCTGCAGAGACTTTCTCTGCAGAGTCCCAAAACAGGCGTTTTCAGCCCATTACCGGCATATGGAAGAAACAGCAGTAAGCACAGGGAAATATCTGCTTCTAAATCCAAAACGCAGCTATCTAACAGAACGGTTGTCAATGTGTGCACTCAACTTCCAGAGTTAAACCCGTGTGTGGATTCAGCAGTCTGCAGAGACTTTCTCTGCAGAGTCCCAAAACAGGCGTTTTCAGCCCATTACCGGCATATGGAAGAAACAGCAGTAAGCACAGGGAAATATCTGCTTCTAAATCCAAAACGCAGCTATCTAACAGAACGGTTGTCAATGTGTGCACTCAACTTCCAGAGTTAAACCCGTGTGTGGATTCAGCAGTCTGCAGACACTTTCTCTGCAGAGTCCCAAAACAGGCGTTTTCAGCCCATTACCGGCATATGGAAGAAACAGCAGTAAGCACAGGGAAATATCTGCTTCTAAATCCAAAACGCAGCTATCTAACAGAACGGTTGTCAATGTGTGCACTCAACTTCCAGAGTTAAACCCGTGTGTGGATTCAGCAGTCTACAGAGACTTTCTCTGCAGAGTCCCAAGACAGGCGTTTTCAGCCCATTACCGGCATATGGAAGAAACAGCAGTAAGCACAGGGAAATATCTGCTTCTAAATCCAAAACGCAGCTATCTAACAGAACGGTTGTCAATGTGTTCACTCAACTTGCAGAGATAAACCCGTGTGTGGATTCAGCAGTCTGCAGAGACTTTCTCTGCAGAGTCCCAAAACAGGCGTTTTCAGCCCATTACCGGCATATGGAAGAAACAGCAGTAAGCACAGGGAAATATCTGCTTCTAAATCCAAAACGCAGCTATCTAACAGAACGGTTGTCAATGTGTGCACTCAACTTCCAGAGTTAAACCCGTGTGTGGATTCAGCAGTCTGCAGAGACTTTCTCTGCAGAGTCCCAAAACAGGTGTTTTCAGCCCATTACCGGCATATGGAAGAAACAGCAGTAAGCACAGGGAAATATCTGCTTCTAAATCCAAAACGCAGCTATCTAACAGAACGGTTGTCAATGTGTGCACTCAACTTCCAGAGTTAAACCCGTGTGTGGATTCAGCAGTCTGCAGAGACTTTCTCTGCAGAGTCCCAAAACAGGCGTTTTCAGCCCATTACCGGCATATGGAAGAAACAGCAGTAAGCACAGGGAAATATCTGCTTCTAAATCCAAAACGCAGCTATCTAACAGAACGGTTGTCAATGTGTGCACTCAACTTCCAGAGTTAAACCCGTGTGTGGATTCAGCAGTCTGCAGAGACTTTCTCTGCAGAGTCCCAAAACAGGCGTTTTCAGCCCATTACCGGCATATGGAAGAAACAGCAGTAAGCACAAGGAAATATCTGCTTCTAAATCCAAAACGCAGCTATCTAACAGAACGGTTGTCAATGTGTTCACTCAACTTGCAGAGATAAACCCGTGTGTGGATTCAGCAGTCTGCAGAGACTTTCTCTGCAGAGTCCCAAAACAGGCGTTTTCAGCCCATTACCGGCATATGGAAGAAACAGCAGTAAGCACAGGGAAATATCTGCTTCTAAATCCAAAACGCAGCTATCTAACAGAACGGTTGTCAATGTGTGCACTCAACTTCCAGAGTTAAACCCGTGTGTGGATTCAGCAGTCTGCAGAGACTTTCTCTGCAGAGTCCCAAAACAGGCGTTTTCAGCCCATTACCGGCATATGGAAGAAACAGCAGTAAGCACAGGGAAATATCTGCTTCTCAATCCAAAACGCAGCTATCTAACAGAACGGTTGTCAATGTGTGCACTCAACTTCCAGAGTTAAACCCGTGTGTGGATTCAGCAGTCTGCAGAGACTTTCTCTGCAGAGTCCCAAAACAGGCGTTTTCAGCCCATTACCGGCATATGGAAGAAACAGCAGTAAGCACAGGGAAATATCTGCTTCTAAATCCAAAACGCAGCTATCTAACAGAACGGTTGTCAATGTGTGCACTCAACTTCCAGAGTTAAACCCGTGTGTGGATTCAGCAGTCTGCAGAGACTTTCTCTGCAGAGTCCCAAAACAGGCGTTTTCAGCCCATTACCGGCATATGGAAGAAACGGCAGTAAGCACAGGGAAATATCTGCTTCTAAATCCAAAACGCAGCTATCTAACAGAACGGTTGTCAATGTGTGCACTCAACTTCCAGAGTTAAACCCGTGTGTGGATTCAGCAGTCTGCAGAGACTTTCTCTGCAGAGTCCCAAGACAGGCGTTTTCAGCCCATTACCGGCATAAGGAAGAAACAGCAGTAAGCACAGGGAAATATCTGCTTCTAAATCCAAAACGCAGCTATCTAACAGAACGGTTGTCAATGTGTGCACTCAACTTCCAGAGTTAAACCCGTGTGTGGATTCAGCAGTCTGCAGAGACTTTCTCTGCAGAGTCCCAAAACAGGCGTTTTCAGCCCATTACCGGCATATGGAAGAAACAGCAGTAAGCACAGGGAAATATCTGCTTCTAAATCCAAAACGCAGCTATCTAACAGAACGGTTGTCAATGTGTGCACTCAACTTCCAGAGTTAAACCCGTGTGTGGATTCAGCAGTCTGCAGAGACTTTCTCTGCAGAGTCCCAAGACAGGCGTTTTCAGCCCATTACCGGCATATGGAAGAAACAGCAGTAAGCACAGGGAAATATCTGCTTCTAAATCCAAAACGCAGCTATCTAACAGAACGGTTGTCAATGTGTGCACTCAACTTCCAGAGTTAAACCCGTGTGTGGATTCAGCAGTCTGCAGAGACTTTCTCTGCAGAGTCCCAAAACAGGCGTTTTCAGCCCATTACCGGCATATGGAAGAAACAGCAGTAAGCACAGGGAAATATCTGCTTCTAAATCCAAAACGCAGCTATCTAACAGAACGGTTGTCAATGTGTGCACTCAACTTCCAGAGTTAAACCCGTGTGTGGATTCAGCAGTCTGCAGAGACTTTCTCTGCAGAGTCCCAAGACAGGCGTTTTCAGCCCATTACCGGCATATGGAAGAAACAGCAGTAAGCACAGGGAAATATCTGCTTCTAAATCCAAAACGCAGCTATCTAACAGAACGGTTGTCAATGTGTGCACTCAACTTCCAGAGTTAAACCCGTGTGTGGATTCAGCAGTCTGCAGAGACTTTCTCTGCAGAGTCCCAAGACAGGCGTTTTCAGCCCATTACCGGCATATGGAAGAAACAGCAGTAAGCACAGGGAAATATCTGCTTCTAAATCCAAAACGCAGCTATCTAACAGAACGGTTGTCAATGTGTGCACTCAACTTCCAGAGTTAAACCTGTGTGTGGATTCAGCAGTCTGCAGAGACTTTCTCTGCAGAGTCCCAAAACAGGCGTTTTCAGCCCATTACCGGCATATGGAAGAAACAGCAGTAAGCACAGGGAAATATCTGCTTCTAAATCCAAAACGCAGCTATCTAACAGAACGGTTGTCAATGTGTGCACTCAACTTCCAGAGTTAAACCCGTGTGTGGATTCAGCAGTCTGCAGAGACTTTCTCTGCAGAGTCCCAAAACAGGCGTTTTCAGCCCATTACCGGCATATGGAAGAAACAGCAGTAAGCACAGGGAAATATCTGCTTCTAAATCCAAAACGCAGCTATCTAACAGAACGGTTGTCAATGTGTGCACTCAACTTCCAGAGTTAAACCCGTGTGTGCATTCAGCAGTCTGCAGAGACTTTCTCTGCAGAGTCCCAAAACAGGCGTTTTCAGCCCATTACCGGCATATGGAAGAAACAGCAGTAAGCACAGGGAAATATCTGCTTCTAAATCCAAAACGCAGCTATCTAACAGAACGGTTGTCAATGTGTGCATTCAACTTCCAGAGTTAAACCCGTGTGTGGATTCAGCAGTCTGCAGAGACTTTCTCTGCAGAGTCCCAAAACAGGCGTTTTCAGCCCATTACCGGCATATGGAAGAAACAGCAGTAAGCACAGGGAAATATCTGCTTCTAAATCCAAAACGCAGCTATCTAACAGAACGGTTGTCAATGTGTGCACTCAACTTCCAGAGTTAAACCCGTGTGTGGATTCAGCAGTCTGCAGAGACTTTCTCTGCAGAGTCCCAAAACAGGCGTTTTCAGCCCATTACCGGCATATGGAAGAAACAGCAGTAAGCACAGGGAAATATCTGCTTCTAAATCCAAAACGCAGCTATCTAACAGAACGGTTGTCAATGTGTGCACTCAACTTCCAGAGTTAAACCCGTGTGTGGATTCAGCAGTCTGCAGAGACTTTCTCTGCAGAGTCCCAAGACAGGCGTTTTCAGCCCATTACCGGCAAATGGAAGAAACAGCAGTAAGCACAGGGAAATATCTGCTTCTAAATCCAAAACGCAGCTATCTAACAGAACGGTTGTCAATGTGTGCACTCAACTTCCAGAGTTAAACCCGTGTGTGGATTCAGCAGTCTGCAGAGACTTTCTCTGCAGAGTCCCAACACAGGCGTTTTCAGCCCATTACCGGCATATGGAAGAAACAGCAGTAAGCACAGGGAATTATCTGCTTCTAAATCCAAAACGCAGCTATCTAACAGAACGGTTGTCAATGTGTGCACTCAACTTCCAGAGTTAAACCCGTGTGTGGATTCAGCAGTCTGCAGAGACTTTCTCTGCAGAGTCCCAAGACAGGCGTTTTCAGCCCATTACCGGCATATGGAAGAAACAGCAGTAAGCACAGGGAAATATCTGCTTCTAAATCCAAAACGCAGCTATCTAACAGAACGGTTGTCAATGTGTGCACTCAACTTCCAGAGTTAAACCCGTGTGTGGATTCAGCAGTCTGCAGAGACTTTCTCTGCAGAGTCCCAAAACAGGCGTTTTCAGCCCATTACCGGCATATGGAAGAAACAGCAGTAAGCACAGGGAAATATCTGCTTCTAAATCCAAAACGCAGCTATCTAACAGAACGGTTGTCAATGTGTGCACTCAACTTCCAGAGTTAAACCCGTGTGTGGATTCAGCATTCTGCAGAGACTTTCTCTGCAGAGTCCCAAAACAGGCGTTTTCAGCCCATTACCGGCATATGGAAGAAACAGCAGTAAGCACAGGGAAATATCTGCTTCTAAATCCAAAACGCAGCTATCTAACAGAACGGTTGTCAATGTGTGCACTCAACTTCCAGAGTTAAACCCGTGTGTGGATTCAGCAGTCTGCAGAGACTTTCTCTGCAGAGTCCCAAGACAGGCGTTTTCAGCCCATTACCGGCATATGGAAGAAACAGCAGTAAGCACAGGGAAATATCTGCTTCTAAATCCAAAACGCAGCTATCTAACAGAACGGTTGTCAATGTGTGCACTCAACTTCCAGAGTTAAACCCGTGTGTGGATTCAGCAGTCTGCAGAGACTTTCTCTGCAGAGTCCCAAAACAGGCGTTTTCAGCCCTTTACCGGCATATGGAAGAAACAGCAGTAAGCACAGGGAAATATCTGCTTCTAAATCCAAAACGCAGCTATCTAACAGAACGGTTGTCAATGTGTGCACTCAACTTCCAGAGTTAAACCCGTGTGTGGATTCAGCAGTCTGCAGAGACTTTCTCTGCAGAGTCCCAAGACAGGCGTTTTCAGCCCATTACCGGCATATGGAAGAAACAGCAGTAAGCACAGGGAAATATCTGCTTCTAAATCCAAAACGCAGCTATCTAACAGAACGGTTGTCAATGTGTGCACTCAACTTCCAGAGTTAAACCCGTGTGTGGATTCAGCAGTCTGCAGAGACTTTCTCTGCAGAGTCCCAAAACAGGCGTTTTCAGCCCATTACCGGCATATGGAAGAAACAGCAGTAAGCACAAGGAAATATCTGCTTCTAAATCCAAAACGCAGCTATCTAACAGAACGGTTGTCAATGTGTGCACTCAACTTGCAGAGATAAACCCGTGTGTGGATTCAGCAGTCTGCAGAGACTTTCTCTGCAGAGTCCCAAAACAGGCGTTTTCAGCCCATTACCGGCATATGGAAGAAACAGCAGTAAGCACCGGGAAATATCTGCTTCTAAATCCAAAACGCAGCTATCTAACAGAACGGTTGTCAATGTGTGCACTCAACTTCCAGAGTTAAACCGGTGTGTGGATTCAGCAGTCTGCAGAGACTTTCTCTGCAGAGTCCCAAAACAGGCGTTTTCAGCCCATTACCGGCATACGGAAGAAACAGCAGTAAGCACAGGGAAATATCTGCTTCTAAATCCAAAACGCAGCTATCTAACAGAACGGTTGTCAATGTGTGCACTCAACTTCCAGAGTAAAAACCGTGTGTGGATTCAGCAGTCTGCAGACACTTTCTCTGCAGAGTCCCAAAACAGGCGTTTTCAGCCCATTACCGGCATATGGAAGAAACAGCAGTAAGCACAGGGAAATATCTGCTTCTAAATCCAAAACGCAGCTATCTAACAGAACGGTTGTCAATGTGTGCACTCAACTTCCAGAGTTAAACCCGTGTGTGGATTCAGCAGTCTGCAGAGACTTTCTCTGCAGAGTCCCAAGACAGGCGTTTTCAGCCCATTACCGGCATATGGAAGAAACAGCAGTAAGCACAGGGAAATATCTGCTTCTAAATCCAAAACGCAGCTATCTAACAGAACGGTTGTCAATGTGTTCACTCAACTTGCAGAGATAAACCCGTGTGTGGATTCAGCAGTCTGCAGAGACTTTCTCTGCAGAGTCCCAAAACAGGCGTTTTCAGCCCATTACCGGCATATGGAAGAAACAGCAGTAAGCACAGGGAAATATCTGCTTCTAAATCCAAAACGCAGCTATCTAACAGAACGGTTGTCAATGTGTGCACTCAACTTCCAGAGTTAAACCCGTGTGTGGATTCAGCAGTCTGCAGAGACTTTCTCTGCAGAGTCCCAAAACAGGTGTTTTCAGCCCATTACCGGCATATGGAAGAAACAGCAGTAAGCACAGGGAAATATCTGCTTCTAAATCCAAAACGCAGCTATCTAACAGAACGGTTGTCAATGTGTGCACTCAACTTCCAGAGTTAAACCCGTGTGTGGATTCAGCAGTCTGCAGAGACTTTCTCTGCAGAGTCCCAAAACAGGCGTTTTCAGCCCATTACCGGCATATGGAAGAAACAGCAGTAAGCACAGGGAAATATCTGCTTCTAAATCCAAAACGCAGCTATCTAACAGAACGGTTGTCAATGTGTGCACTCAACTTCCAGAGTTAAACCCGTGTGTGGATTCAGCAGTCTGCAGAGACTTTCTCTGCAGAGTCCCAAAACAGGCGTTTTCAGCCCATTACCGGCATATGGAAGAAACAGCAGTAAGCACAAGGAAATATCTGCTTCTAAATCCAAAACGCAGCTATCTAACAGAACGGTTGTCAATGTGTTCACTCAACTTGCAGAGATAAACCCGTGTGTGGATTCAGCAGTCTGCAGAGACTTTCTCTGCAGAGTCCCAAAACAGGCGTTTTCAGCGCATTACCGGCATATGGAAGAAACAGCAGTAAGCACAGGGAAATATCTGCTTCTAAATCCAAAACGCAGCTATCTAACAGAACGGTTGTCAATGTGTGCACTCAACTTCCAGAGTTAAACCCGTGTGTGGATTCAGCAGTCTGCAGAGACTTTCTCTGCAGAGTCCCAAAACAGGCGTTTTCAGCCCATTACCGGCATATGGAAGAAACAGCAGTAAGCACAGGGAAATATCTGCTTCTCAATCCAAAACGCAGCTATCTAACAGAACGGTTGTCAATGTGTGCACTCAACTTCCAGAGTTAAACCCGTGTGTGGATTCAGCAGTCTGCAGAGACTTTCTCTGCAGAGTCCCAAAACAGGCGTTTTCAGCCCATTACCGGCATATGGAAGAAACAGCAGTAAGCACAGGGAAATATCTGCTTCTAAATCCAAAACGCAGCTATCTAACAGAACGGTTGTCAATGTGTGCACTCAACTTCCAGAGTTAAACCCGTGTGTGGATTCAGCAGTCTGCAGAGACTTTCTCTGCAGAGTCCCAAAACAGGCGTTTTCAGCCCATTACCGGCATATGGAAGAAACGGCAGTAAGCACAGGGAAATATCTGCTTCTAAATCCAAAACGCAGCTATCTAACAGAACGGTTGTCAATGTGTGCACTCAACTTCCAGAGTTAAACCCGTGTGTGGATTCAGCAGTCTGCAGAGACTTTCTCTGCAGAGTCCCAAGACAGGCGTTTTCAGCCCATTACCGGCATAAGGAAGAAACAGCAGTAAGCACAGGGAAATATCTGCTTCTAAATCCAAAACGCAGCTATCTAACAGAACGGTTGTCAATGTGTGCACTCAACTTCCAGAGTTAAACCCGTGTGTGGATTCAGCAGTCTGCAGAGACTTTCTCTGCAGAGTCCCAAAACAGGCGTTTTCAGCCCATTACCGGCATATGGAAGAAACAGCAGTAAGCACAGGGAAATATCTGCTTCTAAATCCAAAACGCAGCTATCTAACAGAACGGTTGTCAATGTGTGCACTCAACTTCCAGAGTTAAACCCGTGTGTGGATTCAGCAGTCTGCAGAGACTTTCTCTGCAGAGTCCCAAGACAGGCGTTTTCAGCCCATTACCGGCATATGGAAGAAACAGCAGTAAGCACAGGGAAATATCTGCTTCTAAATCCAAAACGCAGCTATCTAACAGAACGGTTGTCAATGTGTGCACTCAACTTCCAGAGTTAAACCCGTGTGTGGATTCAGCAGTCTGCAGAGACTTTCTCTGCAGAGTCCCAAAACAGGCGTTTTCAGCCCATTACCGGCATATGGAAGAAACAGCAGTAAGCACAGGGAAATATCTGCTTCTAAATCCAAAACGCAGCTATCTAACAGAACGGTTGTCAATGTGTGCACTCAACTTCCAGAGTTAAACCCGTGTGTGGATTCAGCAGTCTGCAGAGACTTTCTCTGCAGAGTCCCAAGACAGGCGTTTTCAGCCCATTACCGGCATATGGAAGAAACAGCAGTAAGCACAGGGAAATATCTGCTTCTAAATCCAAAACGCAGCTATCTAACAGAACGGTTGTCAATGTGTGCACTCAACTTCCAGAGTTAAACCCGTGTGTGGATTCAGCAGTCTGCAGAGACTTTCTCTGCAGAGTCCCAAGACAGGCGTTTTCAGCCCATTACCGGCATATGGAAGAAACAGCAGTAAGCACAGGGAAATATCTGCTTCTAAATCCAAAACGCAGCTATCTAACAGAACGGTTGTCAATGTGTGCACTCAACTTCCAGAGTTAAACCTGTGTGTGGATTCAGCAGTCTGCAGAGACTTTCTCTGCAGAGTCCCAAAACAGGCGTTTTCAGCCCATTACCGGCATATGGAAGAAACAGCAGTAAGCACAGGGAAATATCTGCTTCTAAATCCAAAACGCAGCTATCTAACAGAACGGTTGTCAATGTGTGCACTCAACTTCCAGAGTTAAACCCGTGTGTGGATTCAGCAGTCTGCAGAGACTTTCTCTGCAGAGTCCCAAAACAGGCGTTTTCAGCCCATTACCGGCATATGGAAGAAACAGCAGTAAGCACAGGGAAATATCTGCTTCTAAATCCAAAACGCAGCTATCTAACAGAACGGTTGTCAATGTGTGCACTCAACTTCCAGAGTTAAACCCGTGTGTGGATTCAGCAGTCTGCAGAGACTTTCTCTGCAGAGTCCCAAGACAGGCGTTTTCAGCCCATTACCGGCATATGGAAGAAACAGCAGTAAGCACAGGGAAATATCTGCTTCTAAATCCAAAACGCAGCTATCTAACAGAACGGTTGTCAATGTGTGCACTCAACTTCCAGAGTTAAACCCGTGTGTGGATTCAGCAGTCTGCAGAGACTTTCTCTGCAGAGTCCCAAAACAGGCGTTTTCAGCCCATTACCGGCATATGGAAGAAACAGCAGTAAGCACAGGGAAATATCTGCTTCTAAATCCAAAACGCAGCTATCTAACAGAACGGTTGTCAATGTGTGCACTCAACTTCCAGAGTTAAACCCGTGTGTGGATTCAGCAGTCTGCAGAGACTTTCTCTGCAGAGTCCCAAGACAGGCGTTTTCAGCCCATTACCGGCATATGGAAGAAACAGCAGTAAGCACAGGGAAATATCTGCTTCTAAATCCAAAACGCAGCTATCTAACAGAACGGTTGTCAATGTGTGCACTCAACTTCCAGAGTTAAACCCGTGTGTGGATTCAGCAGTCTGCAGAGACTTTCTCTGCAGAGTCCCAAGACAGGCGTTTTCAGCCCATTACCGGCATATGGAAGAAACAGCAGTAAGCACAGGGAAATATCTGCTTCTAAATCCAAAACGCAGCTATCTAACAGAACGGTTGTCAATGTGTGCACTCAACTTCCAGAGTTAAACCTGTGTGTGGATTCAGCAGTCTGCAGAGACTTTCTCTGCAGAGTCCCAAAACAGGCGTTTTCAGCCCATTACCGGCATATGGAAGAAACAGCAGTAAGCACAGGGAAATATCTGCTTCTAAATCCAAAACGCAGCTATCTAACAGAACGGTTGTCAATGTGTGCACTCAACTTCCAGAGTTAAACCCGTGTGTGGATTCAGCAGTCTGCAGAGACTTTCTCTGCAGAGTCCCAAAACAGGCGTTTTCAGCCCATTACCGGCATATGGAAGAAACAGCAGTAAGCACAGGGAAATATCTGCTTCTAAATCCAAAACGCAGCTATCTAACAGAACGGTTGTCAATGTGTGCACTCAACTTCCAGAGTTAAACCCGTGTGTGCATTCAGCAGTCTGCAGAGACTTTCTCTGCAGAGTCCCAAAACAGGCGTTTTCAGCCCATTACCGGCATATGGAAGAAACAGCAGTAAGCACAGGGAAATATCTGCTTCTAAATCCAAAACGCAGCTATCTAACAGAACGGTTGTCAATGTGTGCACTCAACTTCCAGAGTTAAACCCGTGTGTGGATTCAGCAGTCTGCAGAGACTTTCTCTGCAGAGTCCCAAAACAGGCGTTTTCAGCCCATTACCGGCATATGGAAGAAACAGCAGTAAGCACAGGGAAATATCTGCTTCTAAATCCAAAACGCAGCTATCTAACAGAACGGTTGTCAATGTGTGCACTCAACTTCCAGAGTTAAACCCGTGTGTGGATTCAGCAGTCTGCAGAGACTTTCTCTGCAGAGTCCCAAGACAGGCGTTTTCAGCCCATTACCGGCAAATGGAAGAAACAGCAGTAAGCACAGGGAAATATCTGCTTCTAAATCCAAAACGCAGCTATCTAACAGAACGGTTGTCAATGTGTGCACTCAACTTCCAGAGTTAAACCCGTGTGTGGATTCAGCAGTCTGCAGAGACTTTCTCTGCAGAGTCCCAAAACAGGCGTTTTCAGCCCATTACCGGCATATGGAAGAAACAGCAGTAAGCACAGGGAATTATCTGCTTCTAAATCCAAAACGCAGCTATCTAACAGAACGGTTGTCAATGTGTGCACTCAACTTCCAGAGTTAAACCCGTGTGTGGATTCAGCAGTCTGCAGAGACTTTCTCTGCAGAGTCCCAAGACAGGCGTTTTCAGCCCATTACCGGCATATGGAAGAAACAGCAGTAAGCACAGGGAAATATCTGCTTCTAAATCCAAAACGCAGCTATCTAACAGAACGGTTGTCAATGTGTGCACTCAACTTCCAGAGTTAAACCCGTGTGTGGATTCAGCAGTCTGCAGAGACTTTCTCTGCAGAGTCCCAAAACAGGCGTTTTCAGCCCATTACCGGCATATGGAAGAAACAGCAGTAAGCACAGGGAAATATCTGCTTCTAAATCCAAAACGCAGCTATCTAACAGAACGGTTGTCAATGTGTGCACTCAACTTCCAGAGTTAAACCCGTGTGTGGATTCAGCAGTCTGCAGAGACTTTCTCTGCAGAGTCCCAAGACAGGCGTTTTCAGCCCATTACCGGCATATGGAAGAAACAGCAGTAAGCACAGGGAAATATCTGCTTCTAAATCCAAAACGCAGCTATCTAACAGAACGGTTGTCAATGTGTGCACTCAACTTCCAGAGTTAAACCCGTGTGTGGATTCAGCATTCTGCAGAGACTTTCTCTGCAGAGTCCCAAAACAGGCGTTTTCAGCCCATTACCGGCATATGGAAGAAACAGCAGTAAGCACAGGGAAATATCTGCTTCTAAATCCAAAACGCAGCTATCTAACAGAACGGTTGTCAATGTGTGCACTCAACTTCCAGAGTTAAACCCGTGTGTGGATTCAGCAGTCTGCAGAGACTTTCTCTGCAGAGTCCCAAGACAGGCGTTTTCAGCCCATTACCGGCATATGGAAGAAACAGCAGTAAGCACAGGGAAATATCTGCTTCTAAATCCAAAACGCAGCTATCTAACAGAACGGTTGTCAATGTGTGCACTCAACTTCCAGAGTTAAACCCGTGTGTGGATTCAGCAGTCTGCAGAGACTTTCTCTGCAGAGTCCCAAAACAGGCGTTTTCAGCCCTTTACCGGCATATGGAAGAAACAGCAGTAAGCACAGGGAAATATCTGCTTCTAAATCCAAAACGCAGCTATCTAACAGAACGGTTGTCAATGTGTGCACTCAACTTCCAGAGTTAAACCCGTGTGTGGATTCAGCAGTCTGCAGAGACTTTCTCTGCAGAGTCCCAAGACAGGCGTTTTCAGCCCATTACCGGCATATGGAAGAAACAGCAGTAAGCACAGGGAAATATCTGCTTCTAAATCCAAAACGCAGCTATCTAACAGAACGGTTGTCAATGTGTGCACTCAACTTCCAGAGTTAAACCCGTGTGTGGATTCAGCAGTCTGCAGAGACTTTCTCTGCAGAGTCCCAAAACAGGCGTTTTCAGCCCATTACCGGCATATGGAAGAAACAGCAGTAAGCACAAGGAAATATCTGCTTCTAAATCCAAAACGCAGCTATCTAACAGAACGGTTGTCAATGTGTGCACTCAACTTGCAGAGATAAACCCGTGTGTGGATTCAGCAGTCTGCAGAGACTTTCTCTGCAGAGTCCCAAAACAGGCGTTTTCAGCCCATTACCGGCATATGGAAGAAACAGCAGTAAGCACCGGGAAATATCTGCTTCTAAATCCAAAACGCAGCTATCTAACAGAACGGTTGTCAATGTGTGCACTCAACTTCCAGAGTTAAACCGGTGTGTGGATTCAGCAGTCTGCAGAGACTTTCTCTGCAGAGTCCCAAAACAGGCGTTTTCAGCCCATTACCGGCATATGGAAGAAACAGCAGTAAGCACAGGGAAATATCTGCTTCTAAATCCAAAACGCAGCTATCTAACAGAACGGTTGTCAATGTGTGCACTCAACTTCCAGAGTAAAACCCGTGTGTGGATTCAGCAGTCTGCAGACACTTTCTCTGCAGAGTCCCAAAACAGGCGTTTTCAGCCCATTACCGGCATATGGAAGAAACAGCAGTAAGCACAGGGAAATATCTGCTTCTAAATCCAAAACGCAGCTATCTAACAGAACGGTTGTCAATGTGTGCACTCAACTTCCAGAGTTAAACCCGTGTGTGGATTCAGCAGTCTGCAGAGACTTTCTCTGCAGAGTCCCAAGACAGGCGTTTTCAGCCCATTACCGGCATATGGAAGAAACAGCAGTAAGCACAGGGAAATATCTGCTTCTAAATCCAAAACGCAGCTATCTAACAGAACGGTTGTCAATGTGTTCACTCAACTTGCAGAGATAAACCCGTGTGTGGATTCAGCAGTCTGCAGAGACTTTCTCTGCAGAGTCCCAAAACAGGCGTTTTCAGCCCATTACCGGCATATGGAAGAAACAGCAGTAAGCACAGGGAAATATCTGCTTCTAAATCCAAAACGCAGCTATCTAACAGAACGGTTGTCAATGTGTGCACTCAACTTCCAGAGTTAAACCCGTGTGTGGATTCAGCAGTCTGCAGAGACTTTCTCTGCAGAGTCCCAAAACAGGTGTTTTCAGCCCATTACCGGCATATGGAAGAAACAGCAGTAAGCACAGGGAAATATCTGCTTCTAAATCCAAAACGCAGCTATCTAACAGAACGGTTGTCAATGTGTGCACTCAACTTCCAGAGTTAAACCCGTGTGTGGATTCAGCAGTCTGCAGAGACTTTCTCTGCAGAGTCCCAAAACAGGCGTTTTCAGCCCATTACCGGCATATGGAAGAAACAGCAGTAAGCACAGGGAAATATCTGCTTCTAAATCCAAAACGCAGCTATCTAACAGAACGGTTGTCAATGTGTGCACTCAACTTCCAGAGTTAAACCCGTGTGTGGATTCAGCAGTCTGCAGAGACTTTCTCTGCAGAGTCCCAAAACAGGCGTTTTCAGCCCATTACCGGCATATGGAAGAAACAGCAGTAAGCACAAGGAAATATCTGCTTCTAAATCCAAAACGCAGCTATCTAACAGAACGGTTGTCAATGTGTTCACTCAACTTGCAGAGATAAACCCGTGTGTGGATTCAGCAGTCTGCAGAGACTTTCTCTGCAGAGTCCCAAAACAGGCGTTTTCAGCGCTTTACCGGCATATGGAAGAAACAGCAGTAAGCACAGGGAAATATCTGCTTCTAAATCCAAAACGCAGCTATCTAACAGAACGGTTGTCAATGTGTGCACTCAACTTCCAGAGTTAAACCCGTGTGTGGATTCAGCAGTCTGCAGAGACTTTCTCTGCAGAGTCCCAAAACAGGCGTTTTCAGCCCATTACCGGCATATGGAAGAAACAGCAGTAAGCACAGGGAAATATCTGCTTCTCAATCCAAAACGCAGCTATCTAACAGAACGGTTGTCAATGTGTGCACTCAACTTCCAGAGTTAAACCCGTGTGTGGATTCAGCAGTCTGCAGAGACTTTCTCTGCAGAGTCCCAAAACAGGCGTTTTCAGCCCATTACCGGCATATGGAAGAAACAGCAGTAAGCACAGGGAAATATCTGCTTCTAAATCCAAAACGCAGCTATCTAACAGAACGGTTGTCAATGTGTGCACTCAACTTCCAGAGTTAAACCCGTGTGTGGATTCAGCAGTCTGCAGAGACTTTCTCTGCAGAGTCCCAAAACAGGCGTTTTCAGCCCATTACCGGCATATGGAAGAAACGGCAGTAAGCACAGGGAAATATCTGCTTCTAAATCCAAAACGCAGCTATCTAACAGAACGGTTGTCAATGTGTGCACTCAACTTCCAGAGTTAAACCCGTGTGTGGATTCAGCAGTCTGCAGAGACTTTCTCTGCAGAGTCCCAAGACAGGCGTTTTCAGCCCATTACCGGCATAAGGAAGAAACAGCAGTAAGCACAGGGAAATATCTGCTTCTAAATCCAAAACGCAGCTATCTAACAGAACGGTTGTCAATGTGTGCACTCAACTTCCAGAGTTAAACCCGTGTGTGGATTCAGCAGTCTGCAGAGACTTTCTCTGCAGAGTCCCAAAACAGGCGTTTTCAGCCCATTACCGGCATATGGAAGAAACAGCAGTAAGCACAGGGAAATATCTGCTTCTAAATCCAAAACGCAGCTATCTAACAGAACGGTTGTCAATGTGTGCACTCAACTTCCAGAGTTAAACCCGTGTGTGGATTCAGCAGTCTGCAGAGACTTTCTCTGCAGAGTCCCAAGACAGGCGTTTTCAGCCCATTACCGGCATATGGAAGAAACAGCAGTAAGCACAGGGAAATATCTGCTTCTAAATCCAAAACGCAGCTATCTAACAGAACGGTTGTCAATGTGTGCACTCAACTTCCAGAGTTAAACCCGTGTGTGGATTCAGCAGTCTGCAGAGACTTTCTCTGCAGAGTCCCAAAACAGGCGTTTTCAGCCCATTACCGGCATATGGAAGAAACAGCAGTAAGCACAGGGAAATATCTGCTTCTAAATCCAAAACGCAGCTATCTAACAGAACGGTTGTCAATGTGTGCACTCAACTTCCAGAGTTAAACCCGTGTGTGGATTCAGCAGTCTGCAGAGACTTTCTCTGCAGAGTCCCAAGACAGGCGTTTTCAGCCCATTACCGGCATATGGAAGAAACAGCAGTAAGCACAGGGAAATATCTGCTTCTAAATCCAAAACGCAGCTATCTAACAGAACGGTTGTCAATGTGTGCACTCAACTTCCAGAGTTAAACCCGTGTGTGGATTCAGCAGTCTGCAGAGACTTTCTCTGCAGAGTCCCAAGACAGGCGTTTTCAGCCCATTACCGGCATATGGAAGAAACAGCAGTAAGCACAGGGAAATATCTGCTTCTAAATCCAAAACGCAGCTATCTAACAGAACGGTTGTCAATGTGTGCACTCAACTTCCAGAGTTAAACCTGTGTGTGGATTCAGCAGTCTGCAGAGACTTTCTCTGCAGAGTCCCAAAACAGGCGTTTTCAGCCCATTACCGGCATATGGAAGAAACAGCAGTAAGCACAGGGAAATATCTGCTTCTAAATCCAAAACGCAGCTATCTAACAGAACGGTTGTCAATGTGTGCACTCAACTTCCAGAGTTAAACCCGTGTGTGGATTCAGCAGTCTGCAGAGACTTTCTCTGCAGAGTCCCAAAACAGGCGTTTTCAGCCCATTACCGGCATATGGAAGAAACAGCAGTAAGCACAGGGAAATATCTGCTTCTAAATCCAAAACGCAGCTATCTAACAGAACGGTTGTCAATGTGTGCACTCAACTTCCAGAGTTAAACCCGTGTGTGGATTCAGCAGTCTGCAGAGACTTTCTCTGCAGAGTCCCAAAACAGGCGTTTTCAGCCCATTACCGGCATATGGAAGAAACAGCAGTAAGCACAGGGAAATATCTGCTTCTAAATCCAAAACGCAGCTATCTAACAGAACGGTTGTCAATGTGTGCACTCAACTTCCAGAGTTAAACCCGTGTGTGGATTCAGCAGTCTGCAGAGACTTTCTCTGCAGAGTCCCAAAACAGGCGTTTTCAGCCCATTACCGGCATATGGAAGAAACAGCAGTAAGCACAGGGAAATATCTGCTTCTAAATCCAAAACGCAGCTATCTAACAGAACGGTTGTCAATGTGTGCACTCAACTTCCAGAGTTAAACCCGTGTGTGGATTCAGCAGTCTGCAGAGACTTTCTCTGCAGAGTCCCAAAACAGGCGTTTTCAGCCCATTACCGGCATATGGAAGAAACAGCAGTAAGCACAGGGAAATATCTGCTTCTAAATCCAAAACGCAGCTATCTAACAGAACGGTTGTCAATGTGTGCACTCAACTTCCAGAGTTAAACCCGTGTGTGGATTCAGCAGTCTGCAGAGACTTTCTCTGCAGAGTCCCAAGACAGGCGTTTTCAGCCCATTACCGGCAAATGGAAGAAACAGCAGTAAGCACAGGGAAATATCTGCTTCTAAATCCAAAACGCAGCTATCTAACAGAACGGTTCTCAATGTGTGCACTCAACTTCCAGAGTTAAACCCGTGTGTGGATTCAGCAGTCTGCAGAGACTTTCTCTGCAGAGTCCCAAAACAGGCGTTTTCAGCCCATTACCGGCATATGGAAGAAACAGCAGTAAGCACAGGGAATTATCTGCTTCTAAATCCAAAACGCAGCTATCTAACAGAACGGTTGTCAATGTGTGCACTCAACTTCCAGAGTTAAACCCGTGTGTGGATTCAGCAGTCTGCAGAGACTTTCTCTGCAGAGTCCCAAGACAGGCGTTTTCAGCCCATTACCGGCATATGGAAGAAACAGCAGTAAGCACAGGGAAATATCTGCTTCTAAATCCAAAACGCAGCTATCTAACAGAACGGTTGTCAATGTGTGCACTCAACTTCCAGAGTTAAACCCGTGTGTGGATTCAGCAGTCTGCAGAGACTTTCTCTGCAGAGTCCCAAAACAGGCGTTTTCAGCCCATTACCGGCATATGGAAGAAACAGCAGTAAGCACAGGGAAATATCTGCTTCTAAATCCAAAACGGAGCTATCTAACAGAACGGTTGTCAATGTGTGCACTCAACTTCCAGAGTTAAACCCGTGTGTGGATTCAGCAGTCTGCAGAGACTTTCTCTGCAGAGTCCCAAGACAGGCGTTTTCAGCCCATTACCGGCATATGGAAGAAACAGCAGTAAGCACAGGGAAATATCTGCTTCTAAATCCAAAACGCAGCTATCTAACAGAACGGTTGTCAATGTGTGCACTCAACTTCCAGAGTTAAACCCGTGTGTGGATTCAGCATTCTGCAGAGACTTTCTCTGCAGAGTCCCAAAACAGGCGTTTTCAGCCCATTACCGGCATATGGAAGAAACAGCAGTAAGCACAGGGAAATATCTGCTTCTAAATCCAAAACGCAGCTATCTAACAGAACGGTTGTCAATGTGTGCACTCAACTTCCAGAGTTAAACCCGTGTGTGGATTCAGCAGTCTGCAGAGACTTTCTCTGCAGAGTCCCAAGACAGGCGTTTTCAGCCCATTACCGGCATATGGAAGAAACAGCAGTAAGCACAGGGAAATATCTGCTTCTAAATCCAAAACGCAGCTATCTAACAGAACGGTTGTCAATGTGTGCACTCAACTTCCAGAGTTAAACCCGTGTGTGGATTCAGCAGTCTGCAGAGACTTTCTCTGCAGAGTCCCAAAACAGGCGTTTTCAGCCCATTACCGGCATATGGAAGAAACAGCAGTAAGCACAGGGAAATATCTGCTTCTAAATCCAAAACGCAGCTATCTAACAGAACGGTTGTCAATGTGTGCACTCAACTTCCAGAGTTAAACCCGTGTGTGGATTCAGCAGTCTGCAGAGACTTTCTCTGCAGAGTCCCAAAACAGGCGTTTTCAGCCCATTACCGGCATATGGAAGAAACAGCAGTAAGCACAGGGAAATATCTGCTTCTAAATCCAAAACGCAGCTATCTAACAGAACGGTTGTCAATGTGTGCACTCAACTTCCAGAGTTAAACCCGTGTGTGGATTCAGCAGTCTGCAGAGACTTTCTCTGCAGAGTCCCAAGACAGGCGTTTTCAGCCCATTACCGGCATATGGAAGAAACAGCAGTAAGCACAGGGAAATATCTGCTTCTAAATCCAAAACGCAGCTATCTAACAGAACGGTTGTCAATGTGTGCACTCAACTTCCAGAGTTAAACCCGTGTGTGGATTCAGCAGTCTGCAGAGACTTTCTCTGCAGAGTCCCAAGACAGGCGTTTTCAGCCCATTACCGGCATATGGAAGAAACAGCAGTAAGCACAGGGAAATATCTGCTTCTAAATCCAAAACGCAGCTATCTAACAGAACGGTTGTCAATGTGTGCACTCAACTTCCAGAGTTAAACCCGTGTGTGGATTCAGCAGTCTGCAGAGACTTTCTCTGCAGAGTCCCAAGACAGGCGTTTTCAGCCCATTACCGGCATATGGAAGAAACAGCAGTAAGCACAGGGAAATATCTGCTTCTAAATCCAAAACGCAGCTATCTAACAGAACGGTTGTCAATGTGTGCACTCAACTTCCAGAGTTAAACCCGTGTGTGGATTCAGCAGTCTGCAGAGACTTTCTCTGCAGAGTCCCAAGACAGGCGTTTTCAGCCCATTACCGGCATATGGAAGAAACAGCAGTAAGCACAGGGAAATATCTGCTTCTAAATCCAAAACGCAGCTATCTAACAGAACGGTTGTCAATGTGTGCACTCAACTTCCAGAGTTAAACCCGTGTGTGGATTCAGCAGTCTGCAGAGACTTTCTCTGCAGAGTCCCAAGACAGGCGTTTTCAGCCCATTACCGGCATATGGAAGAAACAGCAGTAAGCACAGGGAAATATCTGCTTCTAAATCCAAAACGCAGCTATCTAACAGAACGGTTGTCAATGTGTGCACTCAACTTCCAGAGTTAAACCCGTGTGTGGATTCAGCAGTCTGCAGAGACTTTCTCTGCAGAGTCCCAAAACAGGCGTTTTCAGCCCATTACCGGCATATGGAAGAAACAGCAGTAAGCACAGGGAAATATCTGCTTCTAAATCCAAAACGCAGCTATCTAACAGAACGGTTGTCAATGTGTGCACTCAACTTCCAGAGTTAAACCCGTGTGTGGATTCAGCAGTCTGCAGAGACTTTCTCTGCAGAGTCCCAAGACAGGCGTTTTCAGCCCATTACCGGCATATGGAAGAAACAGCAGTAAGCACAGGGAAATATCTGCTTCTAAATCCAAAACGCAGCTATCTAACAGAACGGTTGTCAATGTGTGCACTCAACTTCCAGAGTTAAACCCGTGTGTGGATTCAGCAGTCTGCAGAGACTTTCTCTGCAGAGTCCCAAGACAGGCGTTTTCAGCCCATTACCGGCATATGGAAGAAACAGCAGTAAGCACAGGGAAATATCTGCTTCTAAATCCAAAACGCAGCTATCTAACAGAACGGTTGTCAATGTGTGCACTCAACTTCCAGAGTTAAACCCGTGTGTGGATTCAGCAGTCTGCAGAGACTTTCTCTGCAGAGTCCCAAGACAGGCGTTTTCAGCCCATTACCGGCATATGGAAGAAACAGCAGTAAGCACAGGGAAATATCTGCTTCTAAATCCAAAACGCAGCTATCTAACAGAACGGTTGTCAATGTGTGCACTCAACTTCCAGAGTTAAACCCGTGTGTGGATTCAGCAGTCTGCAGAGACTTTCTCTGCAGAGTCCCAAAACAGGCGTTTTCAGCCCATTACCGGCATATGGAAGAAACAGCAGTAAGCACAAGGAAATATCTGCTTCTAAATCCAAAACGCAGCTATCTAACAGAACGGTTGTCAATGTGTTCACTCAACTTGCAGAGATAAACCCGTGTGTGGATTCAGCAGTCTGCAGAGACTTTCTCTGCAGAGTCCCAAAACAGGCGTTTTCAGCCCATTACCGGCATATGGAAGAAACAGCAGTAAGCACAGGGAAATATCTGCTTCTAAATCCAAAACGCAGCTATCTAACAGAACGGTTGTCAATGTGTGCACTCAACTTCCAGAGTTAAACCCGTGTGTGGATTCAGCAGTCTGCAGAGACTTTCTCTGCAGTGTCCCAAAACAGGCGTTTTCAGCCCATTACCGGCATATGGAAGAAACAGCAGTAAGCACAGGGAAATATCTGCTTCTAAATCCAAAACGCAGCGATCTAACAGAACGGTTGTCAATGTGTGCACTCAACTTCCAGAGTTAAACCCGTGTGTGGATTCAGCAGTCTGCAGAGACTTTCTCTGCAGAGTCCCAAGACAGGCGTTTTCAGCCCATTACCGGCATATGGAAGAAACAGCAGTAAGCACAGGGAAATATCTGCTTCTAAATCCAAAACGCAGCTATCTAACAGAACGGTTGTCAATGTGTGCACTCAACTTCCAGAGTTAAACCCGTGTGTGGATTCAGCAGTCTGCAGAGACTTTCTCTGCAGAGTCCCAAAACAGGCGTTTTCAGCCCATTACCGGCATATGGAAGAAACAGCAGTAAGCACAAGGAAATATCTGCTTCTAAATCCAAAACGCAGCTATCTAACAGAACGGTTGTCAATGTGTGCACTCAACTTGCAGAGATAAACCCGTGTGTGGATTCAGCAGTCTGCAGAGACTTTCTCTGCAGAGTCCCAAAACAGGCGTTTTCAGCCCATTACCGGCATATGGAAGAAACAGCAGTAAGCACCGGGAAATATCTGCTTCTAAATCCAAAACGCAGCTATCTAACAGAACGGTTGTCAATGTGTGCACTCAACTTCCAGAGTTAAACCCGTGTGTGGATTCAGCAGTGTGCAGAGACTTTCTCTGCAGAGTCCCAAAACAGGCGTTTTCAGCCCATTACCGGCATATGGAAGAAACAGCAGTAAGCACAGGGAAATATCTGCTTCTAAATCCAAAACGCAGCTATCTAACAGAACGGTTGTCAATGTGTGCACTCAACTTCCAGAGTAAAACCCGTGTGTGGATTCAGCAGTCTGCAGACACTTTCTCTGCAGAGTCCCAAAACAGGCGTTTTCAGCCCATTACCGGCATATGGAAGAAACAGCAGTAAGCACAGGGAAATATCTGCTTCTAAATCCAAAACGCAGCTATCTAACAGAACGGTTGTCAATGTGTGCACTCAACTTCCAGAGTTAAACCCGTGTGTGGATTCAGCAGTCTGCAGAGACTTTCTCTGCAGAGTCCCAAGACAGGCGTTTTCAGCCCATTACCGGCATATGGAAGAAACAGCAGTAAGCACAGGGAAATATCTGCTTCTAAATCCAAAACGCAGCTATCTAACAGAACGGTTGTCAATGTGTGCACTCAACTTCCAGAGTTAAACCCGTGTGTGGATTCAGCAGTCTGCAGAGACTTTCTCTGCAGAGTCCCAAAACAGGCGTTTTCAGCCCATTACCGGCATATGGAAGAAACAGCAGTAAGCACAAGGAAATATCTGCTTCTAAATCCAAAACGCAGCTATCTAACAGAACGGTTGTCAATGTGTTCACTCAACTTGCAGAGATAAACCCGTGTGTGGATTCAGCAGTCTGCAGAGACTTTCTCTGCAGAGTCCCAAAACAGGCGTTTTCAGCCCATTACCGGCATATGGAAGAAACAGCAGTAAGCACAGGGAAATATCTGCTTCTAAATCCAAAACGCAGCTATCTAACAGAACGGTTGTCAATGTGTGCACTCAACTTCCAGAGTTAAACCCGTGTGTGGATTCAGCAGTCTGCAGAGACTTTCTCTGCAGAGTCCCAAAACAGGCGTTTTCAGCCCATTACCGGCATATGGAAGAAACAGCAGTAAGCACAGGGAAATATCTGCTTCTAAATCCAAAACGCAGCTATCTAACAGAACGGTTGTCAATGTGTGCACTCAACTTCCAGAGTTAAACCCGTGTGTGGATTCAGCAGTCTGCAGAGACTTTCTCTGCAGAGTCCCAAAACAGGCGTTTTCAGCCCATTACCGGCATATGGAAGAAACAGCAGTAAGCACAAGGAAATATCTGCTTCTAAATCCAAAACGCAGCTATCTAACAGAACGGTTGTCAATGTGTGCACTCAACTTGCAGAGATAAACCCGTGTGTGGATTCAGCAGTCTGCAGAGACTTTCTCTGCAGAGTCCCAAAACAGGCGTTTTCAGCCCATTACCGGCATATGGAAGAAACAGCAGTAAGCACCGGGAAATATCTGCTTCTAAATCCAAAACGCAGCTATCTAACAGAACGGTTGTCAATGTGTGCACTCAACTTCCAGAGTTAAACCCGTGTGTGGATTCAGCAGTCTGCAGAGACTTTCTCTGCAGAGTCCCAAAACAGGCGTTTTCAGCCCATTACCGGCATATGGAAGAAACAGCAGTAAGCACAGGGAAATATCTGCTTCTAAATCCAAAACGCAGCTATCTAACAGAACGGTTGTCAATGTGTGCACTCAACTTCCAGAGTTAAACCCGTGTGTGGATTCAGCAGTCTGCAGACACTTTCTCTGCAGAGTCCCAAAACAGGCGTTTTCAGCCCATTACCGGCATATGGAAGAAACAGCAGTAAGCACAGGGAAATATCTGCTTCTAAATCCAAAACGCAGCTATCTAACAGAACGGTTGTCAATGTGTGCACTCAACTTCCAGAGTTAAACCCGTGTGTGGATTCAGCAGTCTGCAGAGACTTTCTCTGCAGAGTCCCAAGACAGGCGTTTTCAGCCCATTACCGGCATATGGAAGAAACAGCAGTAAGCACAGGGAAATATCTGCTTCTAAATCCAAAACGCAGCTATCTAACAGAACGGTTGTCAATGTGTGCACTCAACTTCCAGAGTTAAACCCGTGTGTGGATTCAGCAGTCTGCAGAGACTTTCTCTGCAGAGTCCCAAGACAGGCGTTTTCAGCCCATTACCGGCATATGGAAGAAACAGCAGTAAGCACAAGGAAATATCTGCTTCTAAATCCAAAACGCAGCTATCTAACAGAACGGTTGTCAATGTGTGCACTCAACTTGCAGAGATAAACCCGTGTGTGGATTCAGCAGTCTGCAGAGACTTTCTCTGCAGAGTCGCAGAGACTTTCTCTGCAGAGTCCCAAAACAGGCGTTTTCAGCCCATTACTGGCATATGGAAGAAACAGCAGTAAGCACCGGGAAATATCTGCTTCTAAATCCAAAACGCAGCTATCTAACAGAACGGTTGTCAATGTGTGCACTCAACTTCCAGAGTTAAACCCGTGTGTGGATTCAGCAGTCTGCAGAGACTTTCTCTGCAGAGTCCCAAAACAGGCGTTTTCAGCCCATTACCGGCATATGGAAGAAACAGCAGTAAGCACAGGGAAATATCTGCTTCTAAATCCAAAACGCAGCTATCTAACAGAACGGTTGTCAATGTGTGCACTCAACTTCCAGAGTTAAACCCGTGTGTGGATTCAGCAGTCTGCAGAGACTTTCTCTGCAGAGTCCCAAAACAGGTGTTTTCAGCCCATTACCGTCATATGGAAGAAACAGCAGTAAGCACAGGGAAATATCTGCTTCTAAATCCAAAACGCAGCTATCTAACAGAACGGTTGTCAATGTGTGCACTCAACTTCCAGGGTTAAACCCGTGTGTGGATTCAGCAGTCTGCAGAGACTGTCTCTGCAGAGTCCCAAAACAGGCGTTTTCAGCCCATTACCGGCATATGGAAGAAACAGCAGTAAGCACAGGGAAATATCTGCTTCTAAATCCAAAACGCAGCTATCTAACAGAACGGTTGTCAATGTGTGCACTCAAGTTCCAGAGTTAAACCCGTGTGTGGATTCAGCAGTCTGCAGACACTTTCTCTGCAGAGTCCCAAAACAGGCGTTTTCAGCCCATTACCGGCATATGGAAGAAACAGCAGTAAGCACAGGGAAATATCTGCTTCTAAATCCAAAACGCAGCTATCTAACAGAACGGTTGTCAATGTGTGCACTCAACTTCCAGAGTTAAACCCGTGTGTGGATTCAGCAGTCTGCAGAGACTTTCTCTGCAGAGTCCCAAAACAGGCGTTTTCAGCCCATTACCGGCATATGGAAGAAACAGCAGTAAGCACAGGGAAATATCTGCTTCTAAATCCAAAACGCAGCTATCTAACAGAACGGTTGTCAATGTGTGCACTCAACTTCCAGAGTTAAACCCGTGTGTGGATTCAGCAGTCTGCAGAGACTTTCTCTGCAGAGTCCCAAAACAGGCGTTTTCAGCCCATTACCGGCATATGGAAGAAACAGCAGTAAGCACAAGGAAATATCTGCTTCTAAATCCAAAACGCAGCTATCTAACAGAACGGTTGTCAATGTGTGCACTCAACTTGCAGAGATAAACCCGTGTGTGGATTCAGCAGTCTGCAGAGACTTTCTCTGCAGAGTCCCAAAACAGGCGTTTTCAGCCCATTACCGGCATATGGAAGAAACAGCAGTAAGCACCGGGAAATATCTGCTTCTAAATCCAAAACGCAGCTATCTAACAGAACGGTTGTCAATGTGTGCACTCAACTTCCAGAGTTAAACCCGTGTGTGGATTCAGCAGTCTGCAGAGACTTTCTCTGCAGAGTCCCAAAACAGGCGTTTTCAGCCCATTACCGGCATATGGAAGAAACAGCAGTAAGCACAGGGAAATATCTGCTTCTAAATCCAAAACGCAGCTATCTAACAGAACGGTTGTCAATGTGTGCACTCAACTTCCAGAGTTAAACCCGTGTGTGGATTCAGCAGTCTGCAGACACTTTCTCTGCAGAGTCCCAAAACAGGCGTTTTCAGCCCATTACCGGCATATGGAAGAAACAGCAGTAAGCACAGGGAAATATCTGCTTCTAAATCCAAAACGCAGCTATCTAACAGAACGGTTGTCAATGTGTGCACTCAACTTCCAGAGTTAAACCCGTGTGTGGATTCAGCAGTCTGCAGAGACTTTCTCTGCAGAGTCCCAAGACAGGCGTTTTCAGCCCATTACCGGCATATGGAAGAAACAGCAGTAAGCACAGGGAAATATCTGCTTCTAAATCCAAAACGCAGCTATCTAACAGAACGGTTGTCAATGTGTGCACTCAACTTCCAGAGTTAAACCCGTGTGTGGATTCAGCAGTCTGCAGAGACTTTCTCTGCAGAGTCCCAAGACAGGCGTTTTCAGCCCATTACCGGCATATGGAAGAAACAGCAGTAAGCACAAGGAAATATCTGCTTCTAAATCCAAAACGCAGCTATCTAACAGAACGGTTGTCAATGTGTGCACTCAACTTGCAGAGATAAACCCGTGTGTGGATTCAGCAGTCTGCAGAGACTTTCTCTGCAGAGTCGCAGAGACTTTCTCTGCAGAGTCCCAAAACAGGCGTTTTCAGCCCATTACTGGCATATGGAAGAAACAGCAGTAAGCACCGGGAAATATCTGCTTCTAAATCCAAAACGCAGCTATCTAACAGAACGGTTGTCAATGTGTGCACTCAACTTCCAGAGTTAAACCCGTGTGTGGATTCAGCAGTCTGCAGAGACTTTCTCTGCAGAGTCCCAAAACAGGCGTTTTCAGCCCATTACCGGCATATGGAAGAAACAGCAGTAAGCACAGGGAAATATCTGCTTCTAAATCCAAAACGCAGCTATCTAACAGAACGGTTGTCAATGTGTGCACTCAACTTCCAGAGTTAAACCCGTGTGTGGATTCAGCAGTCTGCAGAGACTTTCTCTGCAGAGTCCCAAAACAGGTGTTTTCAGCCCATTACCGTCATATGGAAGAAACAGCAGTAAGCACAGGGAAATATCTGCTTCTAAATCCAAAACGCAGCTATCTAACAGAACGGTTGTCAATGTGTGCACTCAACTTCCAGGGTTAAACCCGTGTGTGGATTCAGCAGTCTGCAGAGACTGTCTCTGCAGAGTCCCAAAACAGGCGTTTTCAGCCCATTACCGGCATATGGAAGAAACAGCAGTAAGCACAGGGAAATATCTGCTTCTAAATCCAAAACGCAGCTATCTAACAGAACGGTTGTCAATGTGTGCACTCAAGTTCCAGAGTTAAACCCGTGTGTGGATTCAGCAGTCTGCAGACACTTTCTCTGCAGAGTCCCAAAACAGGCGTTTTCAGCCCATTACCGGCATATGGAAGAAACAGCAGTAAGCACAGGGAAATATCTGCTTCTAAATCCAAAACGCAGCTATCTAACAGAACGGTTGTCAATGTGTGCACTCAACTTCCAGAGTTAAACCCGTGTGTGGATTCAGCAGTCTGCAGACACTTTCTCTGCAGAGTCCCAAAACAGGCGTTTTCAGCCCATTACCGGCATATGGAAGAAACAGCAGTAAGCACAGGGAAATATCTGCTTCTAAATCCAAAACGCAGCTATCTAACAGAACGGTTGTCAATGTGTGCACTCAACTTCCAGAGTTAAACCCGTGTGTGGATTCAGCAGTCTGCAGAGACTTTCTCTGCAGAGTCCCAAAACAGGCGTTTTCAGCCCATTACCGGCATATGGAAGAAACAGCAGTAAGCACAGGGAAATATCTGCTTCTAAATCCAAAACGCAGCTATCTAACAGAACGGTTGTCAATGTGTGCACTCAACTTCCAGAGTTAAACCCGTGTGTGGATTCAGCAGTCTGCAGAGACTTTCTCTGCAGAGTCCCAAAACAGGCGTTTTCAGCCCATTACCGGCATATGGAAGAAACAGCAGTAAGCACAGGGAAATATCTGCTTCTAAATCCAAAACGCAGCTATCTAACAGAACGGTTGTCAATGTGTGCACTCAACTTCCAGAGTTAAACCCGTGTGTGGATTCAGCAGTCTGCAGAGACTTTCTCTGCATAGTCCCAAAACAGGCGTTTTCAGCCCATTACCGGCATATGGAAGAAACAGCAGTAAGCACAGGGAAATATCTGCTTCTAAATCCAAAACGCAGCGATCTAACAGAACGGTTGTCAATGTGTGCACTCAACTTCCAGAGTTAAACCCGTGTGTGGATTCAGCAGTCTGCAGAGACTTTCTCTGCAGAGTCCCAAAACAGGCGTTTTCAGCCCATTACCGGCATATGGAAGAAACAGCAGTAAGCACAGGGAAATATCTGCTTCTAAATCCAAAACGCAGCTATCTAACAGAACGGTTGTCAATGTGTGCACTCAACTTCCAGAGTTAAACCCGTGTGTGGATTCAGCAGTCTGCAAACACTTTCTCTGCAGAGTCCCAAAACAGGCGTTTTCAACCCATTACCGGCATATGGAAGAAACAGCAGTAAGCACAGGGAAATATCTGCTTCTAAATCCAAAACGCAGCTATCTAACAGAACGGTTGTCAATGTGTGCACTCAACTTCCAGAGTTAAACCCGTGTGTGGATTCAGCAGTCTGCAGAGACTTTCTCTGCAGAGTCCCAAGACAGGCGTTTTCAGCCCATTACCGGCATATGGAAGAAACAGCAGTAAGCACAGGGAAATATCTGCTTCTAAATCCAAAACGCAGCTATCTAACAGAACGGTTGTCAATGTGTGCACTCAACTTCCAGAGTTAAACCCGTGTGTGGATTCAGCAGTCTCCAAACACTTTCTGTGCAGAGTCTGAAAACAGGCCTTTCCGGCCCGGTTCCGGCATATATAAGAAAGAGCATTAAGACTGCGTCTAAATCTCAGAAGAAACGTTTCTTTCAACCTGCTCGGCCGTGTGTTCTTTGACCTAAGGGAGTTTAATCTATGTTTAGATTCAGCGAGATAGAAACACGTTTATTCTAGGAGCTGTCTTTGGATATTCCGGAATGAATGGGAGTATATGCTGTAAAGAGAAATATCTGTTTCTAAAACCAAAATGGATCTATCTAGCAGAGTGGTTGTGAATGTGTGCCTTTGGCTTAAAGAGGTAAACTGCTCTTCTCATGCAGCACTTTAGAAACCCTTTATATGCAAATTCTCATACAGGCCTTTCCAGCAAAACACCAGCCTAAAGGAAATAGCAGTAAGACTGCATCTTTAACATGCACGAAACTGTTTTCAAACTGCTCTGCTGTGTGTTCATTCATATAAGAGACTTGAATATATGTTCAGATTCAGCTAATTAGCAACACGTTTCTTCCAGGAGCTGTGTTTGCCTATTCCAGAGTATACTGGAGTATAAGATGTAAAGACAAATGTCTCGTTCCAAAAGAAAAACGGATGATCTAATGGAATGGTTGTCAATGTGTGCATTCAACTTACTGAGCTAAACTGCTGTTTGTATGCAGCAGTTTAGAAAACATTTCTGTGTAGATTCTCAAATAGACATTTCCAGCAAAATACCGGCCTATAAGAAATAGCAGTAAGACTGCGTCTAAAACTCAGAGGGAACGTTTCTTTCAAACTGCTCTGCAGTGTGTTCGTTCACCAAAGGTCGTTGAATCTATGTTTGGATTCAGCGAGTTTGAAACACGTTTATTCTAGGAGCTGCATTTCGATATTCCAGAGTGTATGGGAGTAAATGCTGTAAAGAGAAATATCTGTTTCTAAAACCAAAACGGAGCTATCTAACAGAATGGTTGTGAATGTGTGCATTCAACTTAAAGGGTTAATCTGCTCTTCTTAGGCAGCAGTTTAGAAACCCTTTATATGCAAATTCTAAAATCAACATTTGCAGCAAAACACCAGCCTAAAAGAAGTAGCAGTAAGACTGCATCTATAACATAGAAGAAACGTTTTCTTCAAAATGCTCTGCTCTGTGTTCATTCAACTAAGAGTCTTGAGTATATGTTCAGATTCAGCGAGTAAGAAACACGTTTCTTCCAGGAGCTGCATTTGCATATTCCAGAGTGTACTGGAGTATAAGGTTTAAAGTGAAATATCTGGTTCTAAAACAAACACGGAGCCATCTAACAGAATGGTTGTCACTGTGTGCATTCAGCTTATTGAGATAAACTGTTGTTTCTATGCAGCAGTTTAGAAAAGATTTTTGTGCAGATTCTAAAACAGACATTCCCAGCAAAATACCGGCCTCTAAGAAATAGCAATAAGACTGCGTCTAAAACTCAAATAAAACGTTTCTTTCAAACTGCTGTGCTGTGTGTTCGTTCACCTAAGGGAGTTGAATCTATGTTTAGATTCAGCGACTTAGAAACACGTCTATTCTGGGAGCTGCGTTTGGCTATTCCAGAATGAATGGGAGTATATGCTGTAACTAGAAACACAGGCTTCTAAAACCAAAACGGAGCTAGCTAACAGAATGATTGTGAATGAGGGCATTCAACTTAACGAATTAAACTGCTCCACTTATGCAGCAGTTTACAAACCATTTGTATGGAAATTCCAAAACCAACATTTCCAGGAAAACACCAGCCTAAAAGCAATAGCAGTAACAGTGCATCTATAACATGGAAGAAATGTTTTTTTCAAACTCCTCTGCTGCGTGTTCATTCACCTAAGAGACTTCAATATATGCTCAGATTCAGCGAGTTACAAACACGTTTCTTCCAGGAGCTGCGTTTGCATATATCAGAGTGTACTGGGGTACAAGATGTAAAGGGAAATATCTGATTATACGTAGAAACCCGTTTCTTTTAGGAGCTGCGTTTGGATATTCCAGAGTGAATGAGAGTATATGCTGTAAAGAGAAATAACTTCTTCTAAAACCAAAAGGCAGCTATGTAACTGAATGGTTGTCAATGCGTGCATTCACCTTCCAGAGATGAACTCGTGTGTGGATTCAGCAGTCTGCAAACACTTTCTGTGCAGAGTCCCAAAACAGGCGTTTTCAGCCCAATACCGGCATATGGAAGAAACAGCAGTAAGCACAGGGAAATATCTGCTTCTAAATCCAAAACGCAGCTATCTAACAGAACGGTTGTCAATGTGTGCACTCAACTTCCAGAGTTAAACCCGTGTGTGGATTCAGCAGTCTGCAGAGACTTTCTCTGCAGAGTCCCAAAACAGGCGTTTTCAGCCCATTACCGGCATATGGAAGAAACAGCAGTAAGCACAGGGAAATATCTGCTTCTCAATCCAAAACGCAGCTATCTAACAGAACGGTTGTCAATGTGTGCACTCAACTTCCAGAGTTAAACCCGTGTGTGGATTCAGCAGTCTGCAGAGACTTTCTCTGCAGAGTCCCAAAACAGGCGTTTTCAGCCCAATACCGGCATTTGGAAGAAACGGCAGTAGGCACAGGGAAATATCTGCTTCTAAATCCAAAACGCAGCTATCTAACAGAACGGTTGTCAATGTGTGCACTCAACTTCCAGAGTTAAACCCGTGTGTGGATTCAGCAGTCTGCAAACACTTTCTCTGCAGAGTCCCAAAACAGGCGTTTTCAGCCCAATACCGGCATTTGGAAGAAACGGCAGTAGGCACAGGGAAATATCTGCTTCTAAATCCAAAACGCAGCTATCTAACAGAACGGTTGTCAATGTGTGCACTCAACTTCCAGAGTTAAACCCGTGTGTGGATTCAGCAGTCTGCAAACACTTTCTGTGCAGAGTCTGAAAACAGGCCTTTCCGGCCCGGTACCGGCATATATAAGAAAGAGCATTAAGACTGCGTCTAAAACTCAGAAGAAACGTTTCTTTCAACCTGCTCGGCCGTGTGTTCTTTGACCTAAGGGAGTTTAATCTATGTTTAGATTCAGCGAGATAGAAACACGTTTATTCTAGGAGCTGTCTTTGGATATTCCGGAATGAATGGGAGTATATGCTGTAAAGAGAAATATCTGTTTCTAAAACCAAAATGGATCTATCTAGCAGAGTGGTTGTGAATGTGTGCCTTTGGCTTAAAGAGGTAAACTGCTCTTCTCATGCAGCACTTTAGAAACCCTTTATATGCAAATTCTCATACAGGCCTTTCCAGCAAAACACCAGCCTAAAGGAAATAGCAGTAAGACTGCATCTTTAACATGGACGAAACTGTTTTCAAACTGCTCTGCTGTGTGTTCATTCATATAAGAGACTTGAATATATGTTCAGATTCAGCTAATTAGCAACACGTTTCTTCCAGGAGCTGTGTTTGCCTATTCCAGAGTATACTGGAGTATAAGATGTAAAGACAAATGTCTCGTTCCAAAAGAAAAACGGATGATCTAATGGAATGGTTGTCAATGTGTGCATTCAACTTACTGAGCTAAACTGCTGTTTGTATGCAGCAGTTTAGAAAACATTTCTGTGTAGATTCTCAAATAGACATTTCCAGCAAAATACCGGCCTATAAGAAATAGCAGTAAGACTGCGTCTAAAACTCAGAGGGAACGTTTCTTTCAAACTGCTCTGCAGTGTGTTCGTTCACCAAAGGTCGTTGAATCTATGTTTGGATTCAGCGAGTTTGAAACACGTTTATTCTAGGAGCTGCATTTCGATATTCCAGAGTGTATGGGAGTAAATGCTGTAAAGAGAAATATCTGTTTCTAAAACCAAAACGGAGCTATCTAACAGAATGGTTGTGAATGTGTGCATTCAACTTAAAGGGTTAATCTGCTCTTCTTAGGCAGCAGTTTAGAAACCCTTTATATGCAAATTCTAAAATCAACATTTGCAGCAAAACACCAGCCTAAAAGAAGTAGCAGTAAGACTGCATCTATAACATAGAAGAAACGTTTTCTTCAAAATGCTCTGCTCTGTGTTCATTCAACTAAGAGTCTTGAGTATATGTTCAGATTCAGCGAGTAAGAAACACGTTTCTTCCAGGAGCTGCATTTGCATATTCCAGAGTGTACTGGAGTATAAGGTTTAAAGTGAAATATCTGGTTCTAAAACAAACACGGAGCCATCTAACAGAATGGTTGTCACTGTGTGCATTCAGCTTATTGAGATAAACTGTTGTTTCTATGCAGCAGTTTAGAAAAGATTTTTGTGCAGATTCTAAAACAGACATTCCCAGCAAAATACCGGCCTCTAAGAAATAGCAATAAGACTGCGTCTAAAACTCAAATAAAACGTTTCTTTCAAACTGCTGTGCTGTGTGTTCGTTCACCTAAGGGAGTTGAATCTATGTTTAGATTCAGCGACTTAGAAACACGTCTATTCTGGGAGCTGCGTTTGGCTATTCCAGAATGAATGGGAGTATATGCTGTAACTAGAAACACAGGCTTCTAAAACCAAAACGGAGCTAGCTAACAGAATGATTGTGAATGAGGGCATTCAACTTAACGAATTAAACTGCTCCACTTATGCAGCAGTTTACAAACCATTTGTATGGAAATTCCAAAACCAACATTTCCAGGAAAACACCAGCCTAAAAGCAATAGCAGTAACAGTGCATCTATAACATGGAAGAAATGTTTTTTTCAAACTCCTCTGTCGCGTGTTCATTCACCTAAGAGACTTCAATATATGCTCAGATTCAGCGAGTTACAAACACGTTTCTTCCAGGAGCTGCGTTTGCATATATCAGAGTGTACTGGGGTACAAGATGTAAAGGGAAATATCTGATTATACGTAGAAACCCGTTTCTTTTAGGAGCTGCGTTTGGATATTCCAGAGTGAATGAGAGTATATGCTGTAAAGAGAAATAACTTCTTCTAAAACCAAAAGGCAGCTATGTAACTGAATGGTTGTCAATGCGTGCATTCACCTTCCAGAGATGAACTCGTGTGTGGATTCAGCAGTCTGCAAACACTTTCTGTGCAGAGTCCCAAAACAGGCGTTTTCAGCCCAATACCGGCATATGGAAGAAACAGCAGTAAGCACAGGGAAATATCTGCTTCTAAATCCAAAACGCAGCTATCTAACAGAACGGTTGTCAATGTGTGCACTCAACTTCCAGAGTTAAACCCGTGTGTGGATTCAGCAGTCTGCAAACACTCTCTGCAGAGTCCCAAAACAGGCGTTTTCAGCCCAATACCGGCATATGGAAGAAACAGCAGTAAGCACAGGGAAATATCTGCTTCTAAATCCAAAACGCAGCTATCTAACAGAACGGTTGTCAATGTGTGCACTCAACTTCCAGAGTTAAACCCGTGTGTGGATTCAGCAGTCTGCAGAGACTTTCTCTGCAGAGTCCCAAAACAGGCGTTTTCAGCCCATTACCGGCATATGGAAGAAACAGCAGTAAGCACAGGGAAATATCTGCTTCTAAATCCAAAACGCAGCTATCTAACAGAACGGTTGTCAATGTGTGCACTCAACTTCCAGAGTTAAACCCGTGTGTGGATTCAGCAGTCTGCAGAGACTTTCTCTGCAGAGTCCCAAAACAGGCGTTTTCAGCCCAATACCGGCATTTGGAAGAAACGGCAGTAGGCACAGGGAAATATCTGCTTCTAAATCCAAAACGCAGCTATCTAACAGAACGGTTGTCAATGTGTGCACTCAACTTCCAGAGTTAAACCCGTGTGTGGATTCAGCAGTCTGCAAACACTTTCTCTGCAGAGTCCCAAAACAGGCGTTTTCAGCCCAATACCGGCATTTGGAAGAAACGGCAGTAGGCACAGGGAAATATCTGCTTCTAAATCCAAAACGCAGCTATCTAACAGAACGGTTGTCAATGTGTGCACTCAACTTCCAGAGTTAAACCCGTGTGTGGATTCAGCAGTCTGCAAACACTTTCTGTGCAGAGTCTGAAAACAGGCCTTTCCGGCCCGGTACCGGCATATATAAGAAAGAGCATTAAGACTGCGTCTAAAACTCAGAAGAAACGTTTCTTTCAACCTGCTCGGCCGTGTGTTCTTTGACCTAAGGGAGTTTAATCTATGTTTAGATTCAGCGAGATAGAAACACGTTTATTCTAGGAGCTGTCTTTGGATATTCCGGAATGAATGGGAGTATATGCTGTAAAGAGAAATATCTGTTTCTAAAACCAAAATGGATCTATCTAGCAGAGTGGTTGTGAATGTGTGCCTTTGGCTTAAAGAGGTAAACTGCTCTTCTCATGCAGCACTTTAGAAACCCTTTATATGCAAATTCTCATACAGGCCTTTCCAGCAAAACACCAGCCTAAAGGAAATAGCAGTAAGACTGCATCTTTAACATGGACGAAACTGTTTTCAAACTGCTCTGCTGTGTGTTCATTCATATAAGAGACTTGAATATATGTTCAGATTCAGCTAATTAGCAACACGTTTCTTCCAGGAGCTGTGTTTGCCTATTCCAGAGTATACTGGAGTATAAGATGTAAAGACAAATGTCTCGTTCCAAAAGAAAAACGGATGATCTAATGGAATGGTTGTCAATGTGTGCATTCAACTTACTGAGCTAAACTGCTGTTTGTATGCAGCAGTTTAGAAAACATTTCTGTGTAGATTCTCAAATAGACATTTCCAGCAAAATACCGGCCTATAAGAAATAGCAGTAAGACTGCGTCTAAAACTCAGAGGGAACGTTTCTTTCAAACTGCTCTGCAGTGTGTTCGTTCACCAAAGGTCGTTGAATCTATGTTTGGATTCAGCGAGTTTGAAACACGTTTATTCTAGGAGCTGCATTTCGATATTCCAGAGTGTATGGGAGTAAATGCTGTAAAGAGAAATATCTGTTTCTAAAACCAAAACGGAGCTATCTAACAGAATGGTTGTGAATGTGTGCATTCAACTTAAAGGGTTAATCTGCTCTTCTTAGGCAGCAGTTTAGAAACCCTTTATATGCAAATTCTAAAATCAACATTTGCAGCAAAACACCAGCCTAAAAGAAGTAGCAGTAAGACTGCATCTATAACATAGAAGAAACGTTTTCTTCAAAATGCTCTGCTCTGTGTTCATTCAACTAAGAGTCTTGAGTATATGTTCAGATTCAGCGAGTAAGAAACACGTTTCTTCCAGGAGCTGCATTTGCATATTCCAGAGTGTACTGGAGTATAAGGTTTAAAGTGAAATATCTGGTTCTAAAACAAACACGGAGCCATCTAACAGAATGGTTGTCACTGTGTGCATTCAGCTTATTGAGATAAACTGTTGTTTCTATGCAGCAGTTTAGAAAAGATTTTTGTGCAGATTCTAAAACAGACATTCCCAGCAAAATACCGGCCTCTAAGAAATAGCAATAAGACTGCGTCTAAAACTCAAATAAAACGTTTCTTTCAAACTGCTGTGCTGTGTGTTCGTTCACCTAAGGGAGTTGAATCTATGTTTAGATTCAGCGACTTAGAAACACGTCTATTCTGGGAGCTGCGTTTGGCTATTCCAGAATGAATGGGAGTATATGCTGTAACTAGAAACACAGGCTTCTAAAACCAAAACGGAGCTAGCTAACAGAATGATTGTGAATGAGGGCATTCAACTTAACGAATTAAACTGCTCCACTTATGCAGCAGTTTACAAACCATTTGTATGGAAATTCCAAAACCAACATTTCCAGGAAAACACCAGCCTAAAAGCAATAGCAGTAACAGTGCATCTATAACATGGAAGAAATGTTTTTTTCAAACTCCTCTGCTGCGTGTTCATTCACCTAAGAGACTTCAATATATGCTCAGATTCAGCGAGTTACAAACACGTTTCTTCCAGGAGCTGCGTTTGCATATATCAGAGTGTACTGGGGTACAAGATGTAAAGGGAAATATCTGATTATACGTAGAAACCCGTTTCTTTTAGGAGCTGCGTTTGGATATTCCAGAGTGAATGAGAGTATATGCTGTAAAGAGAAATAACTTCTTCTAAAACCAAAAGGCAGCTATGTAACTGAATGGTTGTCAATGCGTGCATTCACCTTCCAGAGATGAACTCGTGTGTGGATTCAGCAGTCTGCAAACACTTTCTGTGCAGAGTCCCAAAACAGGCGTTTTCAGCCCAATACCGGCATATGGAAGAAACAGCAGTAAGCACAGGGAAATATCTGCTTCTAAATCCAAAACGCAGCTATCTAACAGAACGGTTGTCAATGTGTGCACTCAACTTCCAGAGTTAAACCCGTGTGTGGATTCAGCAGTCTGCAGAGACTTTCTCTGCAGAGTCCCAAAACAGGCGTTTTCAGCCCATTACCGGCATATGGAAGAAACAGCAGTAAGCACAGGGAAATATCTGCTTCTCAATCCAAAACGCAGCTATCTAACAGAACGGTTGTCAATGTGTGCACTCAACTTCCAGAGTTAAACCCGTGTGTGGATTCAGCAGTCTGCAGAGACTTTCTCTGCAGAGTCCCAAAACAGGCGTTTTCAGCCCATTACCGGCATATGGAAGAAACAGCAGTAAGCACAGGGAAATATCTGCTTCTAAATCCAAAACGCAGCTATCTAACAGAACGGTTGTCAATGTGTGCACTCAACTTCCAGAGTTAAACCCGTGTGTGGATTCAGCAGTCTGCAAACACTTTCTCTGCAGAGTCCCAAAACAGGCGTTTTCAGCCCAATACCGGCATTTGGAAGAAACGGCAGTAGGCACAGGGAAATATCTGCTTCTAAATCCAAAACGCAGCTATCTAACAGAACGGTTGTCAATGTGTGCACTCAACTTCCAGAGTTAAACCCGTGTGTGGATTCAGCAGTCTGCAAACACTTTCTGTGCAGAGTCTGAAAACAGGCCTTTCCGGCCCGGTACCGGCATATATAAGAAAGAGCATTAAGACTGCGTCTAAAACTCAGAAGAAACGTTTCTTTCAACCTGCTCGGCCGTGTGTTCTTTGACCTAAGGGAGTTTAATCTATGTTTAGATTCAGCGAGATAGAAACACGTTTATTCTAGGAGCTGTCTTTGGATATTCCGGAATGAATGGGAGTATATGCTGTAAAGAGAAATATCTGTTTCTAAAACCAAAATGGATCTATCTAGCAGAGTGGTTGTGAATGTGTGCCTTTGGCTTAAAGAGGTAAACTGCTCTTCTCATGCAGCACTTTAGAAACCCTTTATATGCAAATTCTCATACAGGCCTTTCCAGCAAAACACCAGCCTAAAGGAAATAGCAGTAAGACTGCATCTTTAACATGGACGAAACTGTTTTCAAACTGCTCTGCTGTGTGTTCATTCATATAAGAGACTTGAATATATGTTCAGATTCAGCTAATTAGCAACACGTTTCTTCCAGGAGCTGTGTTTGCCTATTCCAGAGTATACTGGAGTATAAGATGTAAAGACAAATGTCTCGTTCCAAAAGAAAAACGGATGATCTAATGGAATGGTTGTCAATGTGTGCATTCAACTTACTGAGCTAAACTGCTGTTTGTATGCAGCAGTTTAGAAAACATTTCTGTGTAGATTCTCAAATAGACATTTCCAGCAAAATACCGGCCTATAAGAAATAGCAGTAAGACTGCGTCTAAAACTCAGAGGGAACGTTTCTTTCAAACTGCTCTGCAGTGTGTTCGTTCACCAAAGGTCGTTGAATCTATGTTTGGATTCAGCGAGTTTGAAACACGTTTATTCTAGGAGCTGCATTTCGATATTCCAGAGTGTATGGGAGTAAATGCTGTAAAGAGAAATATCTGTTTCTAAAACCAAAACGGAGCTATCTAACAGAATGGTTGTGAATGTGTGCATTCAACTTAAAGGGTTAATCTGCTCTTCTTAGGCAGCAGTTTAGAAACCCTTTATATGCAAATTCTAAAATCAACATTTGCAGCAAAACACCAGCCTAAAAGAAGTAGCAGTAAGACTGCATCTATAACATAGAAGAAACGTTTTCTTCAAAATGCTCTGCTCTGTGTTCATTCAACTAAGAGTCTTGAGTATATGTTCAGATTCAGCGAGTAAGAAACACGTTTCTTCCAGGAGCTGCATTTGCATATTCCAGAGTGTACTGGAGTATAAGGTTTAAAGTGAAATATCTGGTTCTAAAACAAACACGGAGCCATCTAACAGAATGGTTGTCACTGTGTGCATTCAGCTTATTGAGATAAACTGTTGTTTCTATGCAGCAGTTTAGAAAAGATTTTTGTGCAGATTCTAAAACAGACATTCCCAGCAAAATACCGGCCTCTAAGAAATAGCAATAAGACTGCGTCTAAAACTCAAATAAAACGTTTCTTTCAAACTGCTGTGCTGTGTGTTCGTTCACCTAAGGGAGTTGAATCTATGTTTAGATTCAGCGACTTAGAAACACGTCTATTCTGGGAGCTGCGTTTGGCTATTCCAGAATGAATGGGAGTATATGCTGTAACTAGAAACACAGGCTTCTAAAACCAAAACGGAGCTAGCTAACAGAATGATTGTGAATGAGGGCATTCAACTTAACGAATTAAACTGCTCCACTTATGCAGCAGTTTACAAACCATTTGTATGGAAATTCCAAAACCAACATTTCCAGGAAAACACCAGCCTAAAAGCAATAGCAGTAACAGTGCATCTATAACATGGAAGAAATGTTTTTTTCAAACTCCTCTGTCGCGTGTTCATTCACCTAAGAGACTTCAATATATGCTCAGATTCAGCGAGTTACAAACACGTTTCTTCCAGGAGCTGCGTTTGCATATATCAGAGTGTACTGGGGTACAAGATGTAAAGGGAAATATCTGATTATACGTAGAAACCCGTTTCTTTTAGGAGCTGCGTTTGGATATTCCAGAGTGAATGAGAGTATATGCTGTAAAGAGAAATAACTTCTTCTAAAACCAAAAGGCAGCTATGTAACTGAATGGTTGTCAATGCGTGCATTCACCTTCCAGAGATGAACTCGTGTGTGGATTCAGCAGTCTGCAAACACTTTCTGTGCAGAGTCCCAAAACAGGCGTTTTCAGCCCAATACCGGCATATGGAAGAAACAGCAGTAAGCACAGGGAAATATCTGCTTCTAAATCCAAAACGCAGCTATCTAACAGAACGGTTGTCAATGTGTGCACTCAACTTCCAGAGTTAAACCCGTGTGTGGATTCAGCAGTCTGCAAACACTCTCTGCAGAGTCCCAAAACAGGCGTTTTCAGCCCAATACCGGCATATGGAAGAAACAGCAGTAAGCACAGGGAAATATCTGCTTCTAAATCCAATACGCAGCTATCTAACAGAACGGTTGTCAATGTGTGCACTCAACTTCCAGAGTTAAACCCGTGTGTGGATTCAGCAGTCTGCAGAGACTTTCTCTGCAGAGTCCCAAAACAGGCGTTTTCAGCCCATTACCGGCATATGGAAGAAACAGCAGTAAGCACAGGGAAATATCTGCTTCTAAATCCAAAACGCAGCTATCTAACAGAACGGTTGTCAATGTGTGCACTCAACTTCCAGAGTTAAACCCGTGTGTGGATTCAGCAGTCTGCAGAGACTTTCTCTGCAGAGTCCCAAAACAGGCGTTTTCAGCCCAATACCGGCATTTGGAAGAAACGGCAGTAGGCACAGGGAAATATCTGCTTCTAAATCCAAAACGCAGCTATCTAACAGAACGGTTGTCAATGTGTGCACTCAACTTCCAGAGTTAAACCCGTGTGTGGATTCAGCAGTCTGCAAACACTTTCTCTGCAGAGTCCCAAAACAGGCGTTTTCAGCCCAATACCGGCATTTGGAAGAAACGGCAGTAGGCACAGGGAAATATCTGCTTCTAAATCCAAAACGCAGCTATCTAACAGAACGGTTGTCAATGTGTGCACTCAACTTCCAGAGTTAAACCCGTGTGTGGATTCAGCAGTCTGCAAACACTTTCTGTGCAGAGTCTGAAAACAGGCCTTTCCGGCCCGGTACCGGCATATATAAGAAAGAGCATTAAGACTGCGTCTAAAACTCAGAAGAAACGTTTCTTTCAACCTGCTCGGCCGTGTGTTCTTTGACCTAAGGGAGTTTAATCTATGTTTAGATTCAGCGAGATAGAAACACGTTTATTCTAGGAGCTGTCTTTGGATATTCCGGAATGAATGGGAGTATATGCTGTAAAGAGAAATATCTGTTTCTAAAACCAAAATGGATCTATCTAGCAGAGTGGTTGTGAATGTGTGCCTTTGGCTTAAAGAGGTAAACTGCTCTTCTCATGCAGCACTTTAGAAACCCTTTATATGCAAATTCTCATACAGGCCTTTCCAGCAAAACACCAGCCTAAAGGAAATAGCAGTAAGACTGCATCTTTAACATGGACGAAACTGTTTTCAAACTGCTCTGCTGTGTGTTCATTCATATAAGAGACTTGAATATATGTTCAGATTCAGCTAATTAGCAACACGTTTCTTCCAGGAGCTGTGTTTGCCTATTCCAGAGTATACTGGAGTATAAGATGTAAAGACAAATGTCTCGTTCCAAAAGAAAAACGGATGATCTAATGGAATGGTTGTCAATGTGTGCATTCAACTTACTGAGCTAAACTGCTGTTTGTATGCAGCAGTTTAGAAAACATTTCTGTGTAGATTCTCAAATAGACATTTCCAGCAAAATACCGGCCTATAAGAAATAGCAGTAAGACTGCGTCTAAAACTCAGAGGGAACGTTTCTTTCAAACTGCTCTGCAGTGTGTTCGTTCACCAAAGGTCGTTGAATCTATGTTTGGATTCAGCGAGTTTGAAACACGTTTATTCTAGGAGCTGCATTTCGATATTCCAGAGTGTATGGGAGTAAATGCTGTAAAGAGAAATATCTGTTTCTAAAACCAAAACGGAGCTATCTAACAGAATGGTTGTGAATGTGTGCATTCAACTTAAAGGGTTAATCTGCTCTTCTTAGGCAGCAGTTTAGAAACCCTTTATATGCAAATTCTAAAATCAACATTTGCAGCAAAACACCAGCCTAAAAGAAGTAGCAGTAAGACTGCATCTATAACATAGAAGAAACGTTTTCTTCAAAATGCTCTGCTCTGTGTTCATTCAACTAAGAGTCTTGAGTATATGTTCAGATTCAGCGAGTAAGAAACACGTTTCTTCCAGGAGCTGCATTTGCATATTCCAGAGTGTACTGGAGTATAAGGTTTAAAGTGAAATATCTGGTTCTAAAACAAACACGGAGCCATCTAACAGAATGGTTGTCACTGTGTGCATTCAGCTTATTGAGATAAACTGTTGTTTCTATGCAGCAGTTTAGAAAAGATTTTTGTGCAGATTCTAAAACAGACATTCCCAGCAAAATACCGGCCTCTAAGAAATAGCAATAAGACTGCGTCTAAAACTCAAATAAAACGTTTCTTTCAAACTGCTGTGCTGTGTGTTCGTTCACCTAAGGGAGTTGAATCTATGTTTAGATTCAGCGACTTAGAAACACGTCTATTCTGGGAGCTGCGTTTGGCTATTCCAGAATGAATGGGAGTATATGCTGTAACTAGAAACACAGGCTTCTAAAACCAAAACGGAGCTAGCTAACAGAATGATTGTGAATGAGGGCATTCAACTTAACGAATTAAACTGCTCCACTTATGCAGCAGTTTACAAACCATTTGTATGGAAATTCTAAAACCAACATTTCCAGGAAAACACCAGCCTAAAAGCAATAGCAGTAACAGTGCATCTATAACATGGAAGAAATGTTTTTTTCAAACTCCTCTGCTGCGTGTTCATTCACCTAAGAGACTTCAATATATGCTCAGATTCAGCGAGTTACAAACACGTTTCTTCCAGGAGCTGCGTTTGCATATATCAGAGTGTACTGGGGTACAAGATGTAAAGGGAAATATCTGATTATACGTAGAAACCCGTTTCTTTTAGGAGCTGCGTTTGGATATTCCAGAGTGAATGAGAGTATATGCTGCAAAGAGAAATAACTTCTTCTAAAACCAAAAGGCAGCTATGTAACTGAATGGTTGTCAATGCGTGCATTCACCTTCCAGAGATGAACTCGTGTGTGGATTCAGCAGTCTGCAAACACTTTCTGTGCAGAGTCCCAAAACAGGCGTTTTCAGCCCAATACCGGCATATGGAAGAAACAGCAGTAAGCACAGGGAAATATCTGCTTCTAAATCCAAAACGCAGCTATCTAACAGAACGGTTGTCAATGTGTGCACTCAACTTCCAGAGTTAAACCCGTGTGTGGATTCAGCAGTCTGCAAACACTTTCTCTGCAGAGTCCCAAAACAGGCGTTTTCAGCCCATTACCGGCATATGGAAGAAACAGCAGTAAGCACAGGGAAATATCTGCTTCTAAATCCAAAACGCAGCTATCTAACAGAACGGTTGTCAATGTGTGCACTCAACTTCCAGAGTTAAACCCGTGTGTGGATTCAGCAGTCTGCAGAGACTTTCTCTGCAGAGTCCCAAGACAGGCGTTTTCAGCCCATTACCGGCATATGGAAGAAACAGCAGTAAGCACAGGGAAATATCTGCTTCTAAATCCAAAACGCAGCTATCTAACAGAACGGTTGTCAATGTGTGCACTCAACTTCCAGAGTTAAACCCGTGTGTGGATTCAGCAGTCTGCAGAGACTTTCTCTGCAGAGTCCCAAAACAGGCGTTTTCAGCCCATTACCGGCATATGGAAGAAACAGCAGTAAGCACAAGGAAATATCTGCTTCTAAATCCAAAACGCAGCTATCTAACAGAACGGTTGTCAATGTGTGCACTCAACTTGCAGAGATAAACCCGTGTGTGGATTCAGCAGTCTGCAGAGACTTTCTCTGCAGAGTCCCAAAACAGGCGTTTTTCAGCCCATTACCGGCATATGGAAGAAACAGCAGTAAGCACCGGGAAATATCTGCTTCTAAATCCAAAACGCAGCTATCTAACAGAACGGTTGTCAATGTGTGCACTCAACTTCCAGAGTTAAACCCGTGTGTGGATTCAGCAGTCTGCAGAGACTTTCTCTGCAGAGTCCCAAAACAGGCGTTTTCAGCCCATTACCGGCATATGGAAGAAACAGCAGTAAGCACAGGGAAATATCTGCTTCTAAATCCAAAACGCAGCTATCTAACAGAACGGTTGTCAATGTGTGCACTCAACTTCCAGAGTTAAACCCGTGTGTGGATTCAGCAGTCTGCAGAGACTTTCTCTGCAGAGTCCCAAAACAGGCGTTTTCAGCCCATTACCGGCATATGGAAGAAACAGCAGTAAGCACAGGGAAATATCTGCTTCTAAATCCAAAACGCAGCTATCTAACAGAACGGTTGTCAATGTGTGCACTCAACTTCCAGAGTTAAACCCGTGTGTGGATTCAGCAGTCTGCAGAGACTTTCTCTGCAGAGTCCCAAAACAGGCGTTTTCAGCCCATTACCGGCATATGGAAGAAACAGCAGTAAGCACAGGGAAATATCTGCTTCTAAATCCAAAACGCAGCTATCTAACAGAACGGTTGTCAATGTGTGCACTCAACTTCCAGAGTTAAACCCGTGTGTGGATTCAGCAGTCTGCAGAGACTTTCTCTGCAGAGTCCCAAAACAGGCGTTTTCAGCCCATTACCGGCATATGGAAGAAACAGCAGTAAGCACAGGGAAATATCTGCTTCTAAATCCAAAACGCAGCTATCTAACAGAACGGTTGTCAATGTGTGCACTCAACTTCCAGAGTTAAACCCGTGTGTGGATTCAGCAGTCTGCAGAGACTTTCTCTGCAGAGTCCCAAAACAGGCGTTTTCAGCCCATTACCGGCATATGGAAGAAACAGCAGTAAGCACAGGGAAATATCTGCTTCTAAATCCAAAACGCAGCTATCTAACAGAACGGTTGTCAATGTGTGCACTCAACTTCCAGAGTTAAACCCGTGTGTGGATTCAGCAGTCTGCAAACACTTTCTCTGCAGAGTCCCAAAACAGGCGTTTTCAGCCCATTACCGGCATATGGAAGAAACAGCAGTAAGCACAGGGAAATATCTGCTTCTAAATCCAAAACGCAGCTATCTAACAGAACGGTTGTCAATGTGTGCACTCAACTTCCAGAGTTAAACCCGTGTGTGGATTCAGCAGTCTGCAGAGACTTTCTCTGCAGAGTCCCAAAACAGGCGTTTTCAGCCCATTACCGGCATATGGAAGAAACAGCAGTAAGCACAGGGAAATATCTGCTTCTCAATCCAAAACGCAGCTATCTAACAGAACGGTTGTCAATGTGTGCACTCAACTTCCAGAGTTAAACCCGTGTGTGGATTCAGCAGTCTGCAGAGACTTTCTCTGCAGAGTCCCAAAACAGGCGTTTTCAGCCCATTACCGGCATATGGAAGAAACAGCAGTAAGCACAGGGAAATATCTGCTTCTAAATCCAAAACGCAGCTATCTAACAGAACGGTTGTCAATGTGTGCACTCAACTTCCAGAGTTAAACCCGTGTGTGGATTCAGCAGTCTGCAGAGACTTTCTCTGCATAGTCCCAAAACAGGCGTTTTCAGCCCATTACCGGCATATGGAAGAAACAGCAGTAAGCACAGGGAAATATCTGCTTCTAAATCCAAAACGCAGCGATCTAACAGAACGGTTGTCAATGTGTGCACTCAACTTCCAGAGTTAAACCCGTGTGTGGATTCAGCAGTCTGCAGAGACTTTCTCTGCAGAGTCCCAAGACAGGCGTTTTCAGCCCATTACCGGCATATGGAAGAAACAGCAGTAAGCACAGGGAAATATCTGCTTCTAAATCCAAAACGCAGCTATCTAACAGAACGGTTGTCAATGTGTGCACTCAACATCCAGAGTTAAACCCGTGTGTGGATTCAGCAGTCTGCAGAGACTTTCTCTGCAGAGTCCCAAGACAGGCGTTTTCAGCCCATTACCGGCATATGGAAGAAACAGCAGTAAGCACAGGGAAATATCTGCTTCTAAATCCAAAACGCAGCTATCTAACAGAACGGTTGTCAATGTGTGCACTCAACTTCCAGAGTTAAACCCGTGTGTGGATTCAGCAGTCTGCAGAGACTTTCTCTGCATAGTCCCAAAACAGGCGTTTTCAGCCCATTACCGGCATAAGGAAGAAACAGCAGTAAGCACAGGGAAATATCTGCTTCTAAATCCAAAACGCAGCGATCTAACAGAACGGTTGTCAATGTGTGCACTCAACTTCCAGAGTTAAACCCGTGTGTGGATTCAGCAGTCTGCAGAGACTTTCTCTGCAGAGTCCCAAGACAGGCGTTTTCAGCCCATTACCGGCATATGGAAGAAACAGCAGTAAGCACAGAGAAATATCTGCTTCTAAATCCAAAACGCAGCTATCTAACAGAACGGTTGTCAATGTGTGCACTCAACTTCCAGAGTTAAACCCGTGTGTGGATTCAGCAGTCTGCAGAGACTTTCTCTGCAGAGTCCCAAAACAGGCGTTTTCAGCCCATTACCGGCATATGGAAAAAACAGCAGTAAGCACAGGGAAATATCTGCTTCTAAATCCAAAACGCAGCTATCTAACAGAACGGTTGTCAATGTGTGCACTCAACTTCCAGAGTTAAACCCGTGTGTGGATTCAGCAGTCTGCAGAGACTTTCTCTGCATAGTCCCAAAACAGGCGTTTTCAGCCCATTACCGGCATATGGAAGAAACAGCAGTAAGCACAGGGAAATATCTGCTTCTAAATCCAAAACGCAGCGATCTAACAGAACGGTTGTCAATGTGTGCACTCAACTTCCAGAGTTAAACCCGTGTGTGGATTCAGCAGTCTGCAGAGACTTTCTCTGCAGAGTCCCAAGACAGGCGTTTTCAGCCCATTACCGGCATATGGAAGAAACAGCAGTAAGCACAGGGAAATATCTGCTTCTAAATCCAAAACGCAGCTATCTAACAGAACGGTTGTCAATGTGTGCACTCAACATCCAGAGTTAAACCCGTGTGTGGATTCAGCAGTCTGCAGAGACTTTCTCTGCAGAGTCCCAAGACAGGCGTTTTCAGCCCATTACCGGCATATGGAAGAAACAGCAGGAAGCACAGGGAAATATCTGCTTCTAAATCCAAAACGCAGCTATCTAACAGAACGGTTGTCAATGTGTGCACTCAACTTCCAGAGTTAAACCCGTGTGTGGATTCAGCAGTCTGCAGAGACTTTCTCTGCAGAGTCCCAAGACAGGCGTTTTCAGCCCATTACCGGCATATGGAAGAAACAGCAGTAAGCACAGGGAAATATCTGCTTCTAAATCCAAAACGCAGCTATCTAACAGAACGGTTGTCAATGTGTGCACTCAACTTCCAGAGTTAAACCCGTGTGTGGATTCAGCAGTCTGCAGAGACTTTCTCTGCAGAGTCCCAAAACAGGCGTTTTCAGCCCATTACCGGCATATGGAAGAAACAGCAGTAAGCACAGGGAAATATCTGCTTCTAAATCCAAAACGCAGCGATCTAACAGAACGGTTGTCAATGTGTGCACTCAACTTCCAGAGTTAAACCCGTGTGTGGATTCAGCAGTCTGCAGAGACTTTCTCTGCAGAGTCCCAAGACAGGCGTTTTCAGCCCATTACCGGCATATGGAAGAAACAGCAGTAAGCACAGGGAAATATCTGCTTCTAAATCCAAAACGCAGCTATCTAACAGAACGGTTGTCAATGTGTGCACTCAACATCCAGAGTTAAACCCGTGTGTGGATTCAGCAGTCTGCAGACACTTTCTCTGCAGAGTCCCAAGACAGGCGTTTTCAGCCCATTACCGGCATATGGAAGAAACAGCAGTAAGCACAGGGAAATATCTGCTTCTAAATCCAAAACGCAGCTATCTAACAGAACGGTTGTCAATGTGTGCACTCAACTTCCAGAGTTAAACCCGTGTGTGGATTCAGCAGTCTGCAGAGACTTTCTCTGCAGAGTCCCAAAACAGGCGTTTTCAGCCCATTACCGGCATATGGAAGAAACAGCAGTAAGCACAGGGAAATATCTGCTTCTAAATCCAAAACGCAGCTATCTAACAGAACGGTTGTCAATGTGTGCACTCAACTTCCAGAGTTAAACCCGTGTGTGGATTCAGCAGTCTGCAGAGACTTTCTCTGCAGAGTCCCAAAACAGGCGTTTTCAGCCCATTACCGGCATATGGAAGAAACAGCAGTAAGCACAGGGAAATATCTGCTTCTAAATCCAAAACGCAGCTATCTAACAGAACGGTTGTCAATGTGTGCACTCAACTTCCAGAGTTAAACCCGTGTGTGGATTCAGCAGTCTGCAGAGACTTTCTCTGCAGAGTCCCAAAACAGGCGTTTTCAGCCCATTACCGGCATATGGAAGAAACAGCAGTAAGCACAGGGAAATATCTGCTTCTAAATCCAAAACGCAGCTATCTAACAGAACGGTTGTCAATGTGTGCACTCAACTTCCAGAGTTAAACCCGTGTGTGGATTCAGCAGTCTGCAGAGACTTTCTCTGCAGAGTCCCAAAACAGGCGTTTTCAGCCCATTACCGGCATATGGAAGAAACAGCAGTAAGCACAGGGAAATATCTGCTTCTAAATCCAAAACGCAGCTATCTAACAGAACGGTTGTCAATGTGTGCACTCAACTTCCAGAGTTAAACCCGTGTGTGGATTCAGCAGTCTGCAAACACTTTCTCTGCAGAGTCCCAAAACAGGCGTTTTCAGCCCATTACCGGCATATGGAAGAAACAGCAGTAAGCACAGGGAAATATCTGCTTCTAAATCCAAAACGCAGCTATCTAACAGAACGGTTGTCAATGTGTGCACTCAACTTCCAGAGTTAAACCCGTGTGTGGATTCAGCAGTCTGCAGAGACTTTCTCTGCAGAGTCCCAAAACAGGCGTTTTCAGCCCATTACCGGCATATGGAAGAAACAGCAGTAAGCACAGGGAAATATCTGCTTCTCAATCCAAAACGCAGCTATCTAACAGAACGGTTGTCAATGTGTGCACTCAACTTCCAGAGTTAAACCCGTGTGTGGATTCAGCAGTCTGCAGAGACTTTCTCTGCAGAGTCCCAAAACAGGCGTTTTCAGCCCATTACCGGCATATGGAAGAAACAGCAGTAAGCACAGGGAAATATCTGCTTCTAAATCCAAAACGCAGCTATCTAACAGAACGGTTGTCAATGTGTGCACTCAACTTCCAGAGTTAAACCCGTGTGTGGATTCAGCAGTCTGCAGAGACTTTCTCTGCATAGTCCCAAAACAGGCGTTTTCAGCCCATTACCGGCATATGGAAGAAACAGCAGTAAGCACAGGGAAATATCTGCTTCTAAATCCAAAACGCAGCGATCTAACAGAACGGTTGTCAATGTGTGCACTCAACTTCCAGAGTTAAACCCGTGTGTGGATTCAGCAGTCTGCAGAGACTTTCTCTGCAGAGTCCCAAGACAGGCGTTTTCAGCCCATTACCGGCATATGGAAGAAACAGCAGTAAGCACAGGGAAATATCTGCTTCTAAATCCAAAACGCAGCTATCTAACAGAACGGTTGTCAATGTGTGCACTCAACATCCAGAGTTAAACCCGTGTGTGGATTCAGCAGTCTGCAGAGACTTTCTCTGCAGAGTCCCAAGACAGGCGTTTTCAGCCCATTACCGGCATATGGAAGAAACAGCAGTAAGCACAGGGAAATATCTGCTTCTAAATCCAAAACGCAGCTATCTAACAGAACGGTTGTCAATGTGTGCACTCAACTTCCAGAGTTAAACCCGTGTGTGGATTCAGCAGTCTGCAGAGACTTTCTCTGCAGAGTCCCAAAACAGGCGTTTTCAGCCCATTACCGGCATAAGGAAGAAACAGCAGTAAGCACAGGGAAATATCTGCTTCTAAATCCAAAACGCAGCGATCTAACAGAACGGTTGTCAATGTGTGCACTCAACTTCCAGAGTTAAACCCGTGTGTGGATTCAGCAGTCTGCAGAGACTTTCTCTGCAGAGTCCCAAGACAGGCGTTTTCAGCCCATTACCGGCATATGGAAGAAACAGCAGTAAGCACAGAGAAATATCTGCTTCTAAATCCAAAACGCAGCTATCTAACAGAACGGTTGTCAATGTGTGCACTCAACTTCCAGAGTTAAACCCGTGTGTGGATTCAGCAGTCTGCAGAGACTTTCTCTGCAGAGTCCCAAAACAGGCGTTTTCAGCCCATTACCGGCATATGGAAAAAACAGCAGTAAGCACAGGGAAATATCTGCTTCTAAATCCAAAACGCAGCTATCTAACAGAACGGTTGTCAATGTGTGCACTCAACTTCCAGAGTTAAACCCGTGTGTGGATTCAGCAGTCTGCAGAGACTTTCTCTGCATAGTCCCAAAACAGGCGTTTTCAGCCCATTACCGGCATATGGAAGAAACAGCAGTAAGCACAGGGAAATATCTGCTTCTAAATCCAAAACGCAGCGATCTAACAGAACGGTTGTCAATGTGTGCACTCAACTTCCAGAGTTAAACCCGTGTGTGGATTCAGCAGTCTGCAGAGACTTTCTCTGCAGAGTCCCAAGACAGGCGTTTTCAGCCCATTACCGGCATATGGAAGAAACAGCAGTAAGCACAGGGAAATATCTGCTTCTAAATCCAAAACGCAGCTATCTAACAGAACGGTTGTCAATGTGTGCACTCAACATCCAGAGTTAAACCCGTGTGTGGATTCAGCAGTCTGCAGAGACTTTCTCTGCAGAGTCCCAAGACAGGCGTTTTCAGCCCATTACCGGCATATGGAAGAAACAGCAGGAAGCACAGGGAAATATCTGCTTCTAAATCCAAAACGCAGCTATCTAACAGAACGGTTGTCAATGTGTGCACTCAACTTCCAGAGTTAAACCCGTGTGTGGATTCAGCAGTCTGCAGAGACTTTCTCTGCAGAGTCCCAAGACAGGCGTTTTCAGCCCATTACCGGCATATGGAAGAAACAGCAGTAAGCACAGGGAAATATCTGCTTCTAAATCCAAAACGCAGCTATCTAACAGAACGGTTGTCAATGTGTGCACTCAACTTCCAGAGTTAAACCCGTGTGTGGATTCAGCAGTCTGCAGAGACTTTCTCTGCAGAGTCCCAAAACAGGCGTTTTCAGCCCATTACCGGCATATGGAAGAAACAGCAGTAAGCACAGGGAAATATCTGCTTCTAAATCCAAAACGCAGCGATCTAACAGAACGGTTGTCAATGTGTGCACTCAACTTCCAGAGTTAAACCCGTGTGTGGATTCAGCAGTCTGCAGAGACTTTCTCTGCAGAGTCCCAAGACAGGCGTTTTCAGCCCATTACCGGCATATGGAAGAAACAGCAGTAAGCACAGGGAAATATCTGCTTCTAAATCCAAAACGCAGCTATCTAACAGAACGGTTGTCAATGTGTGCACTCAACATCCAGAGTTAAACCCGTGTGTGGATTCAGCAGTCTGCAGACACTTTCTCTGCAGAGTCCCAAGACAGGCGTTTTCAGCCCATTACCGGCATATGGAAGAAACAGCAGTAAGCACAGGGAAATATCTGCTTCTAAATCCAAAACGCAGCTATCTAACAGAACGGTTGTCAATGTGTGCACTCAACTTCCAGAGTTAAACCCGTGTGTGGATTCAGCAGTCTGCAGAGACTTTCTCTGCAGAGTCCCAAAACAGGCGTTTTCAGCCCATTACCGGCATATGGAAGAAACAGCAGTAAGCACAGGGAAATATCTGCTTCTAAATCCAAAACGCAGCTATCTAACAGAACGGTTGTCAATGTGTGCACTCAACTTCCAGAGTTAAACCCGTGTGTGGATTCAGCAGTCTGCAGAGACTTTCTCTGCAGAGTCCCAAAACAGGCGTTTTCAGCCCATTACCGGCATATGGAAGAAACAGCAGTAAGCACAGGGAAATATCTGCTTCTAAATCCAAAACGCAGCTATCTAACAGAACGGTTGTCAATGTGTGCACTCAACTTCCAGAGTTAAACCCGTGTGTGGATTCAGCAGTCTGCAGAGACTTTCTCTGCATAGTCCCAAAACAGGCGTTTTCAGCCCATTACCGGCATAAGGAAGAAACAGCAGTAAGCACAGGGAAATATCTGCTTCTAAATCCAAAACGCAGCGATCTAACAGAACGGTTGTCAATGTGTGCACTCAACTTCCAGAGTTAAACCCGTGTGTGGATTCATCAGTCTGCAGATGACTTTCTCTGCAGAGTCCCAAGACAGGCGTTTTCAGCCCATTACCGGCATATGGAAGAAACAGCAGTAAGCACAGGGAAATATCTGCTTCTAAATCCAAAACGCAGCTATCTAACAGAACGGTTGTCAATGTGTGCACTCAACTTCCAGAGTTAAACCCGTGTGTGGATTCAGCAGTCTGCAGAGACTTTCTCTGCAGAGTCCCAAAACAGGCGTTTTCAGCCCATTACCGGCATATGGAAGAAACAGCAGTAAGCACAGGGAAATATCTGCTTCTAAATCCAAAACGCAGCTATCTAACAGAACGGTTGTCAATGTGTGCACTCAACTTCCAGAGTTAAACCCGTGTGTGGATTCAGCAGTCTGCAGAGACTTTCTCTGCATAGTCCCAAAACAGGCGTTTTCAGCCCATTACCGGCATATGGAAGAAACAGCAGTAAGCACAGGGAAATATCTGCTTCTAAATCCAAAACGCAGCGATCTAACAGAACGGTTGTCAATGTGTGCACTCAACTTCCAGAGTTAAACCCGTGTGTGGATTCAGCAGTCTGCAGAGACTTTCTCTGCAGAGTCCCAAGACAGGCGTTTTCAGCCCATTACCGGCATATGGAAGAAACAGCAGTAAGCACAGGGAAATATCTGCTTCTAAATCCAAAACGCAGCTATCTAACAGAACGGTTGTCAATGTGTGCACTCAACATCCAGAGTTAAACCCGTGTGTGGATTCAGCAGTCTGCAGAGACTTTCTCTGCAGAGTCCCAAGACAGGCGTTTTCAGCCCATTACCGGCATATGGAAGAAAGAGCAGGAAGCACAGGGAAATATCTGCTTCTAAATCCAAAACGCAGCTATCTAACAGAACGGTTGTCAATGTGTGCACTCAACTTCCAGAGTTAAACCCGTGTGTGGATTCAGCAGTCTGCAGAGACTTTCTCTGCAGAGTCCCAAAACAGGCGTTTTCAGCCCATTACCGGCATATGGAAGAAACAGCAGTAAGCACAGGGAAATATCTGCTTCTAAATCCAAAACGCAGCTATCTAACAGAACGGTTGTCAATGTGTGCACTCAACTTCCAGAGTTAAACCCGTGTGTGGATTCAGCAGTCTGCAGAGACTTTCTCTGCAGAGTCCCAAAACAGGCGTTTTCAGCCCATTACCGGCATATGGAAGAAACAGCAGTAAGCACAGGGAAATATCTGCTTCTAAATCCAAAACGCAGCGATCTAACAGAACGGTTGTCAATGTGTGCACTCAACTTCCAGAGTTAAACCCGTGTGTGGATTCAGCAGTCTGCAGAGACTTTCTCTGCAGAGTCCCAAGACAGGCGTTTTCAGCCCATTACCGGCATATGGAAGAAACAGCAGTAAGCACAGGGAAATATCTGCTTCTAAATCCAAAACGCAGCTATCTAACAGAACGGTTGTCAATGTGTGCACTCAACATCCAGAGTTAAACCCGTGTGTGGATTCAGCAGTCTGCAGAGACTTTCTCTGCAGAGTCCCAAGACAGGCGTTTTCAGCCCATTACCGGCATATGGAAGAAACAGCAGTAAGCACAGGGAAATATCTGCTTCTAAATCCAAAACGCAGCTATCTAACAGAACGGTTGTCAATGTGTGCACTCAACTTCCAGAGTTAAACCCGTGTGTGGATTCAGCAGTCTGCAGAGACTTTCTCTGCAGAGTCCCAAAACAGGCGTTTTCAGCCCATTACCGGCATATGGAAGAAACAGCAGTAAGCACAGGGAAATATCTGCTTCTAAATCCAAAACGCAGCTATCTAACAGAACGGTTGTCAATGTGTGCACTCAACTTCCAGAGTTAAACCCGTGTGTGGATTCAGCAGTCTGCAGAGACTTTCTCTGCAGAGTCCCAAAACAGGCGTTTTCAGCCCATTACCGGCATATGGAAGAAACAGCAGTAAGCACAGGGAAATATCTGCTTCTAAATCCAAAACGCAGCTATCTAACAGAACGGTTGTCAATGTGTGCACTCAACTTCCAGAGTTAAACCCGTGTGTGGATTCAGCAGTCTGCAGAGACTTTCTCTGCATAGTCCCAAAACAGGCGTTTTCAGCCCATTACCGGCATAAGGAAGAAACAGCAGTAAGCACAGGGAAATATCTGCTTCTAAATCCAAAACGCAGCGATCTAACAGAACGGTTGTCAATGTGTGCACTCAACTTCCAGAGTTAAACCCGTGTGTGGATTCAGCAGTCTGCAGAGACTTTCTCTGCAGAGTCCCAAGACAGGCGTTTTCAGCCCATTACCGGCATATGGAAGAAACAGCAGTAAGCACAGGGAAATATCTGCTTCTAAATCCAAAACGCAGCTATCTAACAGAACGGTTGTCAATGTGTGCACTCAACTTCCAGAGTTAAACCCGTGTGTGGATTCAGCAGTCTGCAGAGACTTTCTCTGCAGAGTCCCAAAACAGGCGTTTTCAGCCCATTACCGGCATATGGAAGAAACAGCAGTAAGCACAGGGAAATATCTGCTTCTAAATCCAAAACGCAGCTATCTAACAGAACGGTTGTCAATGTGTGCACTCAACTTCCAGAGTTAAACCCGTGTGTGGATTCAGCAGTCTGCAGAGACTTTCTCTGCATAGTCCCAAAACAGGCGTTTTCAGCCCATTACCGGCATATGGAAGAAACAGCAGTAAGCACAGGGAAATATCTGCTTCTAAATCCAAAACGCAGCGATCTAACAGAACGGTTGTCAATGTGTGCACTCAACTTCCAGAGTTAAACCCGTGTGTGGATTCAGCAGTCTGCAGAGACTTTCTCTGCAGAGTCCCAAGACAGGCGTTTTCAGCCCATTACCGGCATATGGAAGAAACAGCAGTAAGCACAGGGAAATATCTGCTTCTAAATCCAAAACGCAGCTATCTAACAGAACGGTTGTCAATGTGTGCACTCAACATCCAGAGTTAAACCCGTGTGTGGATTCAGCAGTCTGCAGAGACTTTCTCTGCAGAGTCCCAAGACAGGCGTTTTCAGCCCATTACCGGCATATGGAAGAAACAGCAGTAAGCACAGGGAAATATCTGCTTCTAAATCCAAAACGCAGCTATCTAACAGAACGGTTGTCAATGTGTGCACTCAACTTCCAGAGTTAAACCCGTGTGTGGATTCAGCAGTCTGCAGAGACTTTCTCTGCAGAGTCCCAAAACAGGCGTTTTCAGCCCATTACCGGCATATGGAAGAAACAGCAGTAAGCACAGGGAAATATCTGCTTCTAAATCCAAAACGCAGCTATCTAACAGAACGGTTGTCAATGTGTGCACTCAACTTCCAGAGTTAAACCCGTGTGTGGATTCAGCAGTCTGCAGAGACTTTCTCTGCATAGTCCCAAAACAGGCGTTTTCAGCCCATTACCGGCATATGGAAGAAACAGCAGTAAGCACAGGGAAATATCTGCTTCTAAATCCAAAACGCAGCGATCTAACAGAACGGTTGTCAATGTGTGCACTCAACTTCCAGAGTTAAACCCGTGTGTGGATTCAGCAGTCTGCAGAGACTTTCTCTGCAGAGTCCCAAGACAGGCGTTTTCAGCCCATTACCGGCATATGGAAGAAACAGCAGTAAGCACAGGGAAATATCTGCTTCTAAATCCAAAACGCAGCTATCTAACAGAACGGTTGTCAATGTGTGCACTCAACTTCCAGAGTTAAACCCGTGTGTGGATTCAGCAGTCTGCAGAGACTTTCTCTGCAGAGTCCCAAGACAGGCGTTTTCAGCCCATTACCGGCATATGGAAGAAAGAGCAGGAAGCACAGGGAAATATCTGCTTCTAAATCCAAAACGCAGCTATCTAACAGAACGGTTGTCAATGTGTGCACTCAACTTCCAGAGTTAAACCCGTGTGTGGATTCAGCAGTCTGCAGAGACTTTCTCTGCAGAGTCCCAAAACAGGCGTTTTCAGCCCATTACCGGCATATGGAAGAAACAGCAGTAAGCACAGGGAAATATCTGCTTCTAAATCCAAAACGCAGCTATCTAACAGAACGGTTGTCAATGTGTGCACTCAACTTCCAGAGTTAAACCCGTGTGTGGATTCAGCAGTCTGCAGAGACTTTCTCTGCATAGTCCCAAAACAGGCGTTTTCAGCCCATTACCGGCATATGGAAGAAACAGCAGTAAGCACAGGGAAATATCTGCTTCTAAATCCAAAACGCAGCGATCTAACAGAACGGTTGTCAATGTGTGCACTCAACTTCCAGAGTTAAACCCGTGTGTGGATTCAGCAGTCTGCAGAGACTTTCTCTGCAGAGTCCCAAGACAGGTGTTTTCAGCCCATTACCGGCATATGGAAGAAACAGCAGTAAGCACAGGGAAATATCTGCTTCTAAATCCAAAACGCAGCTATCTAACAGAACGGTTGTCAATGTGTGCACTCAACATCCAGAGTTAAACCCGTGTGTGGATTCAGCAGTCTGCAGAGACTTTCTCTGCAGAGTCCCAAGACAGGCGTTTTCAGCCCATTACCGGCATATGGAAGAAACAGCAGTAAGCACAGGGAAATATCTGCTTCTAAATCCAAAACGCAGCTATCTAACAGAACGGTTGTCAATGTGTGCACTCAACTTCAAGAGTTAAACCCGTGTGTGGATTCAGCAGTCTGCAGAGACTTTCTCTGCAGAGTCCCAAAACAGGCGTTTTCAGCCCATTACCGGCATATGGAAGAAACAGCAGTAAGCACAGGGAAATATCTGCTTCTAAATCCAAAACGCAGCTATCTAACAGAACGGTTGTCAATGTGTGCACTCAACTTCCAGAGTTAAACCCGTGTGTGGATTCAGCAGTCTGCAGAGACTTTCTCTGCAGAGTCCCAAAACAGGCGTTTTCAGCCCATTACCGGCATATGGAAGAAACAGCAGTAAGCACAGGGAAATATCTGCTTCTAAATCCAAAACGCAGCTATCTAACAGAACGGTTGTCAATGTGTGCACTCAACTTCCAGAGTTAAACCCGTGTGTGGATTCAGCAGTCTGCAGAGACTTTCTCTGCATAGTCCCAAAACAGGCGTTTTCAGCCCATTACCGGCATAAGGAAGAAACAGCAGTAAGCACAGGGAAATATCTGCTTCTAAATCCAAAACGCAGCGATCTAACAGAACGGTTGTCAATGTGTGCACTCAACTTCCAGAGTTAAACCCGTGTGTGGATTCAGCAGTCTGCAGAGACTTTCTCTGCAGAGTCCCAAGACAGGCGTTTTCAGCCCATTACCGGCATATGGAAGAAACAGCAGTAAGCACAGGGAAATATCTGCTTCTAAATCCAAAACGCAGCTATCTAACAGAACGGTTGTCAATGTGTGCACTCAACTTCCAGAGTTAAACCCGTGTGTGGATTCAGCAGTCTGCAGAGACTTTCTCTGCAGAGTCCCAAAACAGGCGTTTTCAGCCCATTACCGGCATATGGAAGAAACAGCAGTAAGCACAGGGAAATATCTGCTTCTAAATCCAAAACGCAGCTATCTAACAGAACGGTTGTCAATGTGTGCACTCAACTTCCAGAGTTAAACCCGTGTGTGGATTCAGCAGTCTGCAGAGACTTTCTCTGCATAGTCCCAAAACAGGCGTTTTCAGCCCATTACCGGCATATGGAAGAAACAGCAGTAAGCACAGGGAAATATCTGCTTCTAAATCCAAAACGCAGCGATCTAACAGAACGGTTGTCAATGTGTGCACTCAACTTCCAGAGTTAAACCCGTGTGTGGATTCAGCAGTCTGCAGAGACTTTCTCTGCAGAGTCCCAAGACAGGCGTTTTCAGCCCATTACCGGCATATGGAAGAAACAGCAGTAAGCACAGGGAAATATCTGCTTCTAAATCCAAAACGCAGCTATCTAACAGAACGGTTGTCAATGTGTGCACTCAACATCCAGAGTTAAACCCGTGTGTGGATTCAGCAGTCTGCAGAGACTTTCTCTGCAGAGTCCCAAGACAGGCGTTTTCAGCCCATTACCGGCATATGGAAGAAACAGCAGGAAGCACAGGGAAATATCTGCTTCTAAATCCAAAACGCAGCTATCTAACAGAACGGTTGTCAATGTGTGCACTCAACTTCCAGAGTTAAACCCGTGTGTGGATTCAGCAGTCTGCAGAGACTTTCTCTGCAGAGTCCCAAAACAGGCGTTTTCAGCCCATTACCGGCATATGGAAGAAACAGCAGTAAGCACAGGGAAATATCTGCTTCTAAATCCAAAACGCAGCTATCTAACAGAACGGTTGTCAATGTGTGCACTCAACTTCCAGAGTTAAACCCGTGTGTGGATTCAGCAGTCTGCAGAGACTTTCTCTGCAGAGTCCCAAAACAGGCGTTTTCAGCCCATTACCGGCATATGGAAGAAACAGCAGTAAGCACAGGGAAATATCTGCTTCTAAATCCAAAACGCAGCTATCTAACAGAACGGTTGTCAATGTGTGCACTCAACTTCCAGAGTTAAACCCGTGTGTGGATTCAGCAGTCTGCAGAGACTTTCTCTGCATAGTCCCAAAACAGGCGTTTTCAGCCCATTACCGGCATATGGAAGAAATAGCAGTAAGCACAGGGAAATATCTGCTTCTAAATCCAAAACGCAGCTATCTAACAGAACGGTTGTCAATGTGTGCACTCAACTTCCAGAGTTAAACCCGTGTGTGGATTCAGCAGTCTGCAGAGACTTTCTCTGCAGAGTCCCAAAACAGGCGTTTTCAGCCCATTACCGGCATATGGAAGAAACAGCAGTAAGCACAGGGAAATATCTGCTTCTAAATCCAAAACGCAGCTATCTAACAGAACGGTTGTCAATGTGTGCACTCAACTTCCAGAGTTAAACCCGTGTGTGGATTCAGCAGTCTGCAGAGACTTTCTCTGCAGAGTCCCAAAACAGGCGTTTTCAGCCCATTACCGGCATATGGAAGAAACAGCAGTAAGCACAGGGAAATATCTGCTTCTAAATCCAAAACGCAGCTATCTAACAGAACGGTTGTCAATGTGTGCACTCAACTTCCAGAGTTAAACCCGTGTGTGGATTCAGCAGTCTGCAGAGACTTTCTCTGCATAGTCCCAAAACAGGCGTTTTCAGCCCATTACCGGCATAAGGAAGAAATAGCAGTAAGCACAGGGAAATATCTGCTTCTAAATCCAAAACGCAGCGATCTAACAGAACGGTTGTCAATGTGTGCACTCAACTTCCAGAGTTAAACCCGTGTGTGGATTCAGCAGTCTGCAGAGACTTTCTCTGCAGAGTCCCAAGACAGGCGTTTTCAGCCCATTACCGGCATATGGAAGAAACAGCAGTAAGCACAGGGAAATATCTGCTTCTAAATCCAAAACGCAGCTATCTAACAGAACGGTTGTCAATGTGTGCACTCAACTTCCAGAGTTAAACCCGTGTGTGGATTCAGCAGTCTGCAGAGACTTTCTCTGCAGAGTCCCAAAACAGGCGTTTTCAGCCCATTACCGGCATATGGAAGAAACAGCAGTAAGCACAGGGAAATATCTGCTTCTAAATCCAAAACGCAGCTATCTAACAGAACGGTTGTCAATGTGTGCACTCAACTTCCAGAGTTAAACCCGTGTGTGGATTCAGCAGTCTGCAGAGACTTTCTCTGCAGAGTCCCAAGACAGGCGTTTTCAGCCCATTACCGGCATATGGAAGAAACAGCAGTAAGCACAGGGAAATATCTGCTTCTAAATCCAAAACGCAGCTATCTAACAGAACGGTTGTCAATGTGTGCACTCAACTTCCAGAGTTAAACCCGTGTGTGGATTCAGCAGTCTGCAGAGACTTTCTCTGCAGAGTCCCAAGACAGGCGTTTTCAGCCCATTACCGGCATATGGAAGAAACAGCAGTAAGCACAGGGAAATATCTGCTTCTAAATCCAAAACGCAGCTATCTAACAGAACGGTTGTCAATGTGTGCACTCAACTTCCAGAGTTAAACCCGTGTGTGGATTCAGCAGTCTGCAGAGACTTTCTCTGCAGAGTCCCAAAACAGGCGTTTTCAGCCCATTACCGGCATATGGAAGAAACAGCAGTAAGCACAGGGAAATATCTGCTTCTAAATCCAAAACGCAGCTATCTAACAGAACGGTTGTCAATGTGTGCACTCAACTTCCAGAGTTAAACCCGTGTGTGGATTCAGCAGTCTGCAGAGACTTTCTCTGCAGAGTCCCAAAACAGGCGTTTTCAGCCCATTAAAGGCATATGGAAGAAACAGCAGTAAGCACAGGGAAATATCTGCTTCTAAATCCAAAACGCAGCTATCTAACAGAACGGTTGTCAATGTGTGCACTCAACTTCCAGAGTTAAACCCGTGTGTGGATTCAGCAGTCTGCAGAGACTTTCTCTGCAGAGTCCCAAGACAGGCGTTTTCAGCCCATTACCGGCATATGGAAGAAACAGCAGTAAGCACAGGGAAATATCTGCTTCTAAATCCAAAACGCAGCTATCTAACAGAACGGTTGTCAATGTGTGCACTCAACTTCCAGAGTTAAACCCGTGTGTGGATAGCAGCAGTCTGCAGAGACTTTCTCTGCAGAGTCCCAAAACAGGCGTTTTCAGCCCTTTACCGGCATATGGAAGAAACAGCAGTAATCACAGGGAAATATCTGCTTCTAAATCCAAAACGCAGCTATCTAACAGAACGGTTGTCAATGTGTGCACTCAACTTCCAGAGTTAAACCCGTGTGTGGATTCAGCAGTCTGCAGAGACTTTCTCTGCAGAGTCCCAAAACAGGCGTTTTCAGCCCATTACCGGCATATGGAAGAAACAGCAGTAAGCACAGGGAAATATCTGCTTCTAAATCCAAAACGCAGCTATCTAACAGAACGGTTGTCAATGTGTGCACTCAACTTCCAGAGTTAAACCCGTGTGTGGATTCAGCAGTCTGCAGAGACTTTCTCTGCAGAGTCCCAAAACAGGCGTTTTCAGCCCATTACCGGCATATGGAAGAAACAGCAGTAAGCACAGGGAAATATCTGCTTCTAAATCCAAAACGCAGCTATCTAACAGAACGGTTGTCAATGTGTGCACTCAACTTCCAGAGTTAAACCGGTGTGTGGATTCAGCAGTCTGCAGAGACTTTCTCTGCAGAGTCCCAAAACAGGCGTTTTCAGCCCATTACCGGCATATGGAAGAAACAGCAGTAAGCACAGGGAAATATCTGCTTCTAAATCCAAAACGCAGCTATCTAACAGAACGGTTGTCAATGTGTGCACTCAACTTCCAGAGTTAAACCCGTGTGTGGATTCAGCAGTCTGCAGAGACTTTCTCTGCAGAGTCCAAAAACAGGCGTTTTCAGCCCATTACCGGCATATGGAAGAAACAGCAGTAAGCACAGGGAAATATCTGCTTCTAAATCCAAAACGCAGCTATCTAACAGAACGGTTGTCAATGTGTGCACTCAACTTCCAGAGTTAAACCCGTGTGTGGATTCAGCAGTCTGCAGAGACTTTCTCTGCAGAGTCCCAAAACAGGCGTTTTCAGCCCATTACCGGCATATGGAAGAAACAGCAGTAAGCACAGGGAAATATCTGCTTCTAAATCCAAAACGCAGCTATCTAACAGAACGGTTGTCAATGTGTGCACTCAACTTCCAGAGTTAAACCCGTGTGTGGATTCAGCAGTCTGCAGAGACTTTCTCTGCATAGTCCCAAAACAGGCGTTTTCAGCCCATTACCGGCATAAGGAAGAAACAGCAGTAAGCACAGGGAAATATCTGCTTCTAAATCCAAAACGCAGCGATCTAACAGAACGGTTGTCAATGTGTCCACTCAACTTCCAGAGTTAAACCCGTGTGTGGATTCAGCAGTCTGCAGAGACTTTCTCTGCAGAGTCCCAAGACAGGCGTTTTCAGCCCATTACCGGCATATGGAAGAAACAGCAGTAAGCACAGGGAAATATCTGCTTCTAAATCCAAAACGCAGCTATCTAACAGAACGGTTGTCAATGTGTGCACTCAACTTCCAGAGTTAAACCCGTGTGTGGATTCAGCAGTCTGCAGAGACTTTCTCTGCAGAGTCCCAAAACAGGCGTTTTCAGCCCATTACCGGCATATGGAAGAAACAGCAGTAAGCACAGGGAAATATCTGCTTCTAAATCCAAAACGCAGCTATCTAACAGAACGGTTGTCAATGTGTGCACTCAACTTCCAGAGTTAAACCCGTGTGTGGATTCAGCAGTCTGCAGAGACTTTCTCTGCAGAGTCCCAAGACAGGCGTTTTCAGCCCATTACCGGCATATGGAAGAAACAGCAGTAAGCACAGGGAAATATCTGCTTCTAAATCCAAAACGCAGCTATCTAACAGAACGGTTGTCAATGTGTGCACTCAACTTCCAGAGTTAAACCCGTGTGTGGATTCAGCAGTCTGCAGAGACTTTCTCTGCAGAGTCCCAAGACAGGCGTTTTCAGCCCATTACCGGCATATGGAAGAAACAGCAGTAAGCACAGGGAAATATCTGCTTCTAAATCCAAAACGCAGCTATCTAACAGAACGGTTGTCAATGTGTGCACTCAACTTCCAGAGTTAAACCCGTGTGTGGATTCAGCAGTCTGCAGAGACTTTCTCTGCAGAGTCCCAAAACAGGCGTTTTCAGCCCATTACCGGCATATGGAAGAAACAGCAGTAAGCACAGGGAAATATCTGCTTCTAAATCCAAAACGCAGCTATCTAACAGAACGGTTGTCAATGTGTGCACTCAACTTCCAGAGTTAAACCCGTGTGTGGATTCAGCAGTCTGCAGAGACTTTCTCTGCAGAGTCCCAAAACAGGCGTTTTCAGCCCATTACCGGCATATGGAAGAAACAGCAGTAAGCACAGGGAAATATCTGCTTCTAAATCCAAAACGCAGCTATCTAACAGAACGGTTGTCAATGTGTGCACTCAACTTCCAGAGTTAAACCCGTGTGTGGATTCAGCAGTCTGCAGAGACTTTCTCTGCAGAGTCCCAAGACAGGCGTTTTCAGCCCATTACCGGCATATGGAAGAAACAGCAGTAAGCACAGGGAAATATCTGCTTCTAAATCCAAAACGCAGCTATCTAACAGAACGGTTGTCAATGTGTGCACTCAACTTCCAGAGTTAAACCCGTGTGTGGATTCAGCAGTCTGCAGAGACTTTCTCTGCAGAGTCCCAAAACAGGCGTTTTCAGCCCATTACCGGCATATGGAAGAAACAGCAGTAAGCACAGGGAAATATCTGCTTCTAAATCCAAAACGCAGCTATCTAACAGAACGGTTGTCAATGTGTGCACTCAACTTCCAGAGTTAAACCCGTGTGTGGATTCAGCAGTCTGCAGAGACTTTCTCTGCAGAGTCCCAAGTCAGGCGTTTTCAGCCCATTACCGGCATATGGAAGAAACAGCAGTAAGCACAGGGAAATATCTGCTTCTAAATCCAAAACGCAGCTATCTAACAGAACGGTTGTCAATGTGTGCACTCAACTTCCAGAGTTAAACCCGTGTGTGGATTCAGCAGTCTGCAGAGACTTTCTCTGCAGAGTCCCAAGACAGGCGTTTTCAGCCCATTACCGGCATATGGAAGAAACAGCAGTAAGCACAGGGAAATATCTGCTTCTAAATCCAAAACGCAGCTATCTAACAGAACGGTTGTCAATGTGTGCACTCAACTTCCAGAGTTAAACCCGTGTGTGGATTCAGCAGTCTGCAGAGACTTTCTCTGCAGAGTCCCAAAACAGGCGTTTTCAGCCCATTACCGGCATATGGAAGAAACAGCAGTAAGCACAGGGAAATATCTGCTTCTAAATCCAAAACGCAGCGATCTAACAGAACGGTTGTCAATGTGTGCACTCAACTTCCAGAGTTAAACCCGTGTGTGGATTCAGCAGTCTGCAGAGACTTTCTCTGCAGAGTCCCAAGACAGGCGTTTTCAGCCCATTACCGGCATATGGAAGAAACAGCAGTAAGCACAGGGAAATATCTGCTTCTAAATCCAAAACGCAGCTATCTAACAGAACGGTTGTCAATGTGTGCACTCAACATCCAGAGTTAAACCCGTGTGTGGATTCAGCAGTCTGCAGACACTTTCTCTGCAGAGTCCCAAGACAGGCGTTTTCAGCCCATTACCGGCATATGGAAGAAACAGCAGTAAGCACAGGGAAATATCTGCTTCTAAATCCAAAACGCAGCTATCTAACAGAACGGTTGTCAATGTGTGCACTCAACTTCCAGAGTTAAACCCGTGTGTGGATTCAGCAGTCTGCAGAGACTTTCTCTGCAGAGTCCCAAAACAGGCGTTTTCAGCCCATTACCGGCATATGGAAGAAACAGCAGTAAGCACAGGGAAATATCTGCTTCTAAATCCAAAACGCAGCTATCTAACAGAACGGTTGTCAATGTGTGCACTCAACTTCCAGAGTTAAACCCGTGTGTGGATTCAGCAGTCTGCAGAGACTTTCTCTGCAGAGTCCCAAAACAGGCGTTTTCAGCCCATTACCGGCATATGGAAGAAACAGCAGTAAGCACAGGGAAATATCTGCTTCTAAATCCAAAACGCAGCTATCTAACAGAACGGTTGTCAATGTGTGCACTCAACTTCCAGAGTTAAACCCGTGTGTGGATTCAGCAGTCTGCAGAGACTTTCTCTGCAGAGTCCCAAAACAGGCGTTTTCAGCCCATTACCGGCATATGGAAGAAACAGCAGTAAGCACAGGGAAATATCTGCTTCTAAATCCAAAACGCAGCGATCTAACAGAACGGTTGTCAATGTGTGCACTCAACTTCCAGAGTTAAACCCGTGTGTGGATTCAGCAGTCTGCAGAGACTTTCTCTGCAGAGTCCCAAGACAGGCGTTTTCAGCCCATTACCGGCATATGGAAGAAACAGCAGTAAGCACAGGGAAATATCTGCTTCTAAATCCAAAACGCAGCTATCTAACAGAACGGTTGTCAATGTGTGCACTCAACATCCAGAGTTAAACCCGTGTGTGGATTCAGCAGTCTGCAGAGACTTTCTCTGCAGAGTCCCAAGACAGGCGTTTTCAGCCCATTACCGGCATATGGAAGAAACAGCAGTAAGCACAGGGAAATATCTGCTTCTAAATCCAAAACGCAGCTATCTAACAGAACGGTTGTCAATGTGTGCACTCAACTTCCAGAGTTAAACCCGTGTGTGGATTCAGCAGTCTGCAGAGACTTTCTCTGCAGAGTCCCAAAACAGGCGTTTTCAGCCCATTACCGGCATATGGAAGAAACAGCAGTAAGCACAGGGAAATATCTGCTTCTAAATCCAAAACGCAGCTATCTAACAGAACGGTTGTGAATGTGTGCACTCAACTTCCAGAGTTAAACCCGTGTGTGGATTCAGCAGTCTGCAGAGACTTTCTCTGCAGAGTCCCAAAACAGGCGTTTTCAGCCCATTACCGGCATATGGAAGAAACAGCAGTAAGCACAGGGAAATATCTGCTTCTAAATCCAAAACGCAGCTGTCTAACAGAACGGTTGTCAATGTGTGCACTCAACTTCCAGAGTTAAACCCGTGTGTGGATTCAGCAGTCTGCAGAGACTTTCTCTGCATAGTCCCAAAACAGGCGTTTTCAGCCCATTACCGGCATAAGGAAGAAACAGCAGTAAGCACAGGGAAATATCTGCTTCTAAATCCAAAACGCAGCGATCTAACAGAACGGTTGTCAATGTGTGCACTCAACTTCCAGAGTTAAACCCGTGTGTGGATTCAGCAGTCTGCAGAGACTTTCTCTGCAGAGTCCCAAGACAGGCGTTTTCAGCCCATTACCGGCATATGGAAGAAACAGCAGTAAGCACAGGGAAATATCTTCTTCTAAATCCAAAACGCAGCTATCTAACAGAACGGTTGTCAATGTGTGCACTCAACTTCCAGAGTTAAACCCGTGTGTGGATTCAGCAGTCTGCAGAGACTTTCTCTGCAGAGTCCCAAAACAGGCGTTTTCAGCCCATTACCGGCATATGGAAGAAACAGCAGTAAGCACAGGGAAATATCTGCTTCTAAATCCAAAACGCAGCTATCTAACAGAACGGTTGTCAATGTGTGCACTCAACTTCCAGAGTTAAACCCGTGTGTGGATTCAGCAGTCTGCAGAGACTTTCTCTGCATAGTCCCAAAACAGGCGTTTTCAGCCCATTACCGGCATATGGAAGAAACAGCAGTAAGCACAGGGAAATATCTGCTTCTAAATCCAAAACGCAGCGATCTAACGGAACGGTTGTCAATGTGTGCACTCAACTTCCAGAGTTAAACCCGTGTGTGGATTCAGCAGTCTGCAGAGACTTTCTCTGCAGAGTCCCAAGACAGGCGTTTTCAGCCCATTACCGGCATATGGAAGAAACAGCAGTAAGCACAGGGAAATATCTGCTTCTAAATCCAAAACGCAGCTATCTAACAGAACGGTTGTCAATGTGTGCACTCAACATCCAGAGTTAAACCCGTGTGTGGATTCAGCAGTCTGCAGAGACTTTCTCTGCAGAGTCCCAAGACAGGCGTTTTCAGCCCATTACCGGCATATGGAAGAAACAGCAGGAAGCACAGGGAAATATCTGCTTCTAAATCCAAAACGCAGCTATCTAACAGAACGGTTGTCAATGTGTGCACTCAACTTCCAGAGTTAAACCCGTGTGTGGATTCAGCAGTCTGCAGAGACTTTCTCTGCAGAGTCCCAAAACAGGCGTTTTCAGCCCATTACCGGCATATGGAAGAAACAGCAGTAAGCACAGGGAAATATCTGCTTCTAAATCCAAAACGCAGCTATCTAACAGAACGGTTGTCAATGTGTGCACTCAACTTCCAGAGTTAAACCCGTGTGTGGATTCAGCAGTCTACAGAGACTTTCTCTGCAGAGTCCCAAAACAGGCGTTTTCAGCCCATTACCGGCATATGGAAGAAACAGCAGTAAGCACAGGGAAATATCTGCTTCTAAATCCAAAACGCAGCTATCTAACAGAACGGTTGTCAATGTGTGCACTCAACTTCCAGAGTTAAACCCGTGTGTGGATTCAGCAGTCTGCAGAGACTTTCTCTGCATAGTCCCAAAACAGGCGTTTTCAGCCCATTACCGGCATAAGGAAGAAATAGCAGTAAGCACAGGGAAATATCTGCTTCTAAATCCAAAACGCAGCGATCTAACAGAACGGTTGTCAATGTGTGCACTCAACTTCCAGAGTTAAACCCGTGTGTGGATTCAGCAGTCTGCAGAGACTTTCTCTGCAGAGTCCCAAGACAGGCGTTTTCAGCCCATTACCGGCATATGGAAGAAACAGCAGTAAGCACAGGGAAATATCTGCTTCTAAATCCAAAACGCAGCTATCTAACAGAACGGTTGTCAATGTGTGCACTCAACTTCCAGAGTTAAACCCGTGTGTGGATTCAGCAGTCTGCAGAGACTTTCTCTGCAGAGTCCCAAAACAGGCGTTTTCAGCCCATTACCGGCATATGGAAGAAACAGCAGTAAGCACAGGGAAATATCTGCTTCTAAATCCAAAACGCAGCTATCTAACAGAACGGTTGTCAATGTGTGCACTCAACTTCCAGAGTTAAACCCGTGTGTGGATTCAGCAGTCTGCAGAGACTTTCTCTGCAGAGTCCCAAAACAGGCGTTTTCAGCCCATTACCGGCATATGGAAGAAACAGCAGTAAGCACAGGGAAATATCTGCTTCTAAATCCAAAACGCAGCTATCTAACAGAACGGTTGTCAATGTGTGCACTCAACTTCCAGAGTTAAACCGGTGTGTGGATTCAGCAGTCTGCAGAGACTTTCTCTGCAGAGTCCCAAAACAGGCGTTTTCAGCCCATTACCGGCATATGGAAGAAACAGCAGTAAGCACAGGGAAATATCTGCTTCTAAATCCAAAACGCAGCTATCTAACAGAACGGTTGTCAATGTGTGCACTCAACTTCCAGAGTTAAACCCGTGTGTGGATTCAGCAGTCTGCAGAGACTTTCTCTGCAGAGTCCCAAAACAGGCGTTTTCAGCCCATTACCGGCATATGGAAGAAACAGCAGTAAGCACAGGGAAATATCTGCTTCTAAATCCAAAACGCAGCTATCTAACAGAACGGTTGTCAATGTGTGCACTCAACTTCCAGAGTTAAACCCGTGTGTGGATTCAGCAGTCTGCAGAGACTTTCTCTGCAGAGTCCCAAAACAGGCGTTTTCAGCCCATTACCGGCATATGGAAGAAACAGCAGTAAGCACAGGGAAATATCTGCTTCTCAATCCAAAACGCAGCTATCTAACAGAACGGTTGTCAATGTGTGCACTCAACTTCCAGAGTTAAACCCGTGTGTGGATTCAGCAGTCTGCAGAGACTTTCTCTGCATAGTCCCAAAACAGGCGTTTTCAGCCCATTACCGGCATAAGGAAGAAACAGCAGTAAGCACAGGGAAATATCTGCTTCTAAATCCAAAACGCAGCGATCTAACAGAACGGTTGTCAATGTGTCCACTCAACTTCCAGAGTTAAACCCGTGTGTGGATTCAGCAGTCTGCAGAGACTTTCTCTGCAGAGTCCCAAGACAGGCGTTTTCAGCCCATTACCGGCATATGGAAGAAACAGCAGTAAGCACAGGGAAATATCTGCTTCTAAATCCAAAACGCAGCTATCTAACAGAACGGTTGTCAATGTGTGCACTCAACTTCCAGAGTTAAACCCGTGTGTGGATTCAGCAGTCTGCAGAGACTTTCTCTGCAGAGTCCCAAAACAGGCGTTTTCAGCCCATTACCGGCATATGGAAGAAACAGCAGTAAGCACAGGGAAATATCTGCTTCTAAATCCAAAACGCAGCTATCTAACAGAACGGTTGTCAATGTGTGCACTCAACTTCCAGAGTTAAACCCGTGTGTGGATTCAGCAGTCTGCAGAGACTTTCTCTGCAGAGTCCCAAGACAGGCGTTTTCAGCCCATTACCGGCATATGGAAGAAACAGCAGTAAGCACAGGGAAATATCTGCTTCTAAATCCAAAACGCAGCTATCTAACAGAACGGTTGTCAATGTGTGCACTCAACTTCCAGAGTTAAACCCGTGTGTGGATTCAGCAGTCTGCAGAGACTTTCTCTGCAGAGTCCCAAGACAGGCGTTTTCAGCCCATTACCGGCATATGGAAGAAACAGCAGTAAGCACAGGGAAATATCTGCTTCTAAATCCAAAACGCAGCTATCTAACAGAACGGTTGTCAATGTGTGCACTCAACTTCCAGAGTTAAACCCGTGTGTGGATTCAGCAGTCTGCAGAGACTTTCTCTGCAGAGTCCCAAAACAGGCGTTTTCAGCCCATTACCGGCATATGGAAGAAACAGCAGTAAGCACAGGGAAATATCTGCTTCTAAATCCAAAACGCAGCTATCTAACAGAACGGTTGTCAATGTGTGCACTCAACTTCCAGAGTTAAACCCGTGTGTGGATTCAGCAGTCTGCAGAGACTTTCTCTGCAGAGTCCCAAAACAGGCGTTTTCAGCCCATTACCGGCATATGGAAGAAACAGCAGTAAGCACAGGGAAATATCTGCTTCTAAATCCAAAACGCAGCTATCTAACAGAACGGTTGTCAATGTGTGCACTCAACTTCCAGAGTTAAACCCGTGTGTGGATTCAGCAGTCTGCAGAGACTTTCTCTGCAGAGTCCCAAGACAGGCGTTTTCAGCCCATTACCGGCATATGGAAGAAACAGCAGTAAGCACAGGGAAATATCTGCTTCTAAATCCAAAACGCAGCTATCTAACAGAACGGTTGTCAATGTGTGCACTCAACTTCCAGAGTTAAACCCGTGTGTGGATAGCAGCAGTCTGCAGAGACTTTCTCTGCAGAGTCCCAAAACAGGCGTTTTCAGCCCTTTACCGGCATATGGAAGAAACAGCAGTAAGCACAGGGAAATATCTGCTTCTAAATCCAAAACGCAGCTATCTAACAGAACGGTTGTCAATGTGTGCACTCAACTTCCAGAGTTAAACCCGTGTGTGGATTCAGCAGTCTGCAGAGACTTTCTCTGCAGAGTCCCAAAACAGGCGTTTTCAGCCCATTACCGGCATATGGAAGAAACAGCAGTAAGCACAGGGAAATATCTGCTTCTAAATCCAAAACGCAGCTATCTAACAGAACGGTTGTCAATGTGTGCACTCAACTTCCAGAGTTAAACCCGTGTGTGGATTCAGCAGTCTGCAGAGACTTTCTCTGCAGAGTCCCAAAACAGGCGTTTTCAGCCCATTACCGGCATATGGAAGAAACAGCAGTAAGCACAGGGAAATATCTGCTTCTAAATCCAAAACGCAGCTATCTAACAGAACGGTTGTCAATATGTGCACTCAACTTCCAGAGTTAAACCCGTGTGTGGATTCAGCAGTCTGCAGAGACTTTCTCTGCATAGTCCCAAAACAGGCGTTTTCAGCCCATTACCGGCATAAGGAAGAAACAGCAGTAAGCACAGGGAAATATCTGCTTCTAAATCCAAAACGCAGCGATCTAACAGAACGGTTGTCAATGTGTGCACTCAACTTCCAGAGTTAAACCAGGGTGTGGATTCAGCAGTCTGCAGAGGCTTTCTCTGCAGAGTCCCAAGACAGGCGTTTTCAGCCCATTACCGGCATATGGAAGAAACAGCAGTAAGCACAGGGAAATATCTGCTTCTAAATCCAAAACGCAGCTATCTAACAGAACGGTTGTCAATGTGTGCACTCAACTTCCAGAGTTAAACCCGTGTGTGGATTCAGCAGTCTGCAGAGACTTTCTCTGCAGAGTCCCAAAACAGGCGTTTTCAGCCCATTACCGGCATATGGAAGAAACAGCAGTAAGCACAGGGAAATATCTGCTTCTAAATCCAAAACGCAGCTATCTAACAGAACGGTTGTCAATGTGTGCACTCAACTTCCAGAGTTAAACCCGTGTGTGGATTCAGCAGTCTGCAGAGACTTTCTCTGCAGAGTCCCAAGTCAGGCGTTTTCAGCCCATTACCGGCATATGGAAGAAACAGCAGTAAGCACAGGGAAATATCTGCTTCTAAATCCAAAACGCAGCTATCTAACAGAACGGTTGTCAATGTGTGCACTCAACTTCCAGAGTTAAACCCGTGTGTGGATTCAGCAGTCTGCAGAGACTTTCTCTGCAGAGTCCCAAGACAGGCGTTTTCAGCCCATTACCGGCATATGGAAGAAACAGCAGTAAGCACAGGGAAATATCTGCTTCTAAATCCAAAACGCAGCTATCTAACAGAACGGTTGTCAATGTGTGCACTCAACTTCCAGAGTTAAACCCGTGTGTGGATTCAGCAGTCTGCAGAGACTTTCTCTGCAGAGTCCCAAAACAGGCGTTTTCAGCCCATTACCGGCATATGGAAGAAACAGCAGTAAGCACAGGGAAATATCTGCTTCTAAATCCAAAACGCAGCTATCTAACAGAACGGTTGTCAATGTGTGCACTCAACTTCCAGAGTTAAACCCGTGTGTGGATTCAGCAGTCTGCAGAGACTTTCTCTGCAGAGTCCCAAAACAGGCGTTTTCAGCCCATTACCGGCATATGGAAGAAACAGCAGTAAGCACAGGGAAATATCTGCTTCTAAATCCAAAAGGCAGCTATCTAACAGAACGGTTGTCAATGTGTGCACTCAACTTCCAGAGTTAAACCCGTGTGTGGATTCAGCAGTCTGCAGAGACTTTCTCTGCAGAGTCCCAAGACAGGCGTTTTCAGCCCATTACCGGCATATGGAAGAAACAGCAGTAAGCACAGGGAAATATCTGCTTCTAAATCCAAAACGCAGCTATCTAACAGAACGGTTGTCAATGTGTGCACTCAACTTCCAGAGTTAAACCCGTGTGTGGATAGCAGCAGTCTGCAGAGACTTTCTCTGCAGAGTCCCAAAACAGGCGTTTTCAGCCCTTTACCGGCATATGGAAGAAACAGCAGTAAGCACAGGGAAATATCTGCTTCTAAATCCAAAACGCAGCTATCTAACAGAACGGTTGTCAATGTGTGCACTCAACTTCCAGAGTTAAACCCGTGTGTGGATTCAGCAGTCTGCAGAGACTTTCTCTGCAGAGTCCCAAAACAGGCGTTTTCAGCCCATTACCGGCATATGGAAGAAACAGCAGTAAGCACAGGGAAATATCTGCTTCTAAATCCAAAACGCAGCTATCTAACAGAACGGTTGTCAATGTGTGCACTCAACTTCCAGAGTTAAACCGGTGTGTGGATTCAGCAGTCTGCAGAGACTTTCTCTGCAGAGTCCCAAGACAGGCGTTTTCAGCCCATTACCGGCATATGGAAGAAACAGCAGTAAGCACAGGGAAATATCTGCTTCTAAATCCAAAACGCAGCTATCTAACAGAACGGTTGTCAATGTGTGCACTCAACTTCCAGAGTTAAACCCGTGTGTGGATAGCAGCAGTCTGCAGAGACTTTCTCTGCAGAGTCCCAAAACAGGCGTTTTCAGCCCTTTACCGGCATATGGAAGAAACAGCAGTAAGCACAGGGAAATATCTGCTTCTAAATCCAAAACGCAGCTATCTAACAGAACGGTTGTCAATGTGTGCACTCAACTTCCAGAGTTAAACCCGTGTGTGGATTCAGCAGTCTGCAGAGACTTTCTCTGCAGAGTCCCAAAACAGGCGTTTTCAGCCCATTACCGGCATATGGAAGAAACAGCAGTAAGCACAGGGAAATATCTGCTTCTAAATCCAAAACGCAGCTATCTAACAGAACGGTTGTCAATGTGTGCACTCAACTTCCAGAGTTAAACCCGTGTGTGGATTCAGCAGTCTGCAGAGACTTTCTCTGCAGAGTCCCAAAACAGGCGTTTTCAGCCCATTACCGGCATATGGAAGAAACAGCAGTAAGCACAGGGAAATATCTGCTTCTAAATCCAAAACGCAGCTATCTAACAGAACGGTTGTCAATATGTGCACTCAACTTCCAGAGTTAAACCCGTGTGTGGATTCAGCAGTCTGCAGAGACTTTCTCTGCATAGTCCCAAAACAGGCGTTTTCAGCCCATTACCGGCATAAGGAAGAAACAGCAGTAAGCACAGGGAAATATCTGCTTCTAAATCCAAAACGCAGCGATCTAACAGAACGGTTGTCAATGTGTGCACTCAACTTCCAGAGTTAAACCAGGGTGTGGATTCAGCAGTCTGCAGAGGCTTTCTCTGCAGAGTCCCAAGACAGGCGTTTTCAGCCCATTACCGGCATATGGAAGAAACAGCAGTAAGCACAGGGAAATATCTGCTTCTAAATCCAAAACGCAGCTATCTAACAGAACGGTTGTCAATGTGTGCACTCAACTTCCAGAGTTAAACCCGTGTGTGGATTCAGCAGTCTGCAGAGACTTTCTCTGCAGAGTCCCAAAACAGGCGTTTTCAGCCCATTACCGGCATATGGAAGAAACAGCAGTAAGCACAGGGAAATATCTGCTTCTAAATCCAAAACGCAGCTATCTAACAGAACGGTTGTCAATGTGTGCACTCAACTTCCAGAGTTAAACCCGTGTGTGGATTCAGCAGTCTGCAGAGACTTTCTCTGCAGAGTCCCAAGTCAGGCGTTTTCAGCCCATTACCGGCATATGGAAGAAACAGCAGTAAGCACAGGGAAATATCTGCTTCTAAATCCAAAACGCAGCTATCTAACAGAACGGTTGTCAATGTGTGCACTCAACTTCCAGAGTTAAACCCGTGTGTGGATTCAGCAGTCTGCAGAGACTTTCTCTGCAGAGTCCCAAGACAGGCGTTTTCAGCCCATTACCGGCATATGGAAGAAACAGCAGTAAGCACAGGGAAATATCTGCTTCTAAATCCAAAACGCAGCTATCTAACAGAACGGTTGTCAATGTGTGCACTCAACTTCCAGAGTTAAACCCGTGTGTGGATTCAGCAGTCTGCAGAGACTTTCTCTGCAGAGTCCCAAAACAGGCGTTTTCAGCCCATTACCGGCATATGGAAGAAACAGCAGTAAGCACAGGGAAATATCTGCTTCTAAATCCAAAACGCAGCTATCTAACAGAACGGTTGTCAATGTGTGCACTCAACTTCCAGAGTTAAACCCGTGTGTGGATTCAGCAGTCTGCAGAGACTTTCTCTGCAGAGTCCCAAAACAGGCGTTTTCAGCCCATTACCGGCATATGGAAGAAACAGCAGTAAGCACAGGGAAATATCTGCTTCTAAATCCAAAAGGCAGCTATCTAACAGAACGGTTGTCAATGTGTGCACTCAACTTCCAGAGTTAAACCCGTGTGTGGATTCAGCAGTCTGCAGAGACTTTCTCTGCAGAGTCCCAAGACAGGCGTTTTCAGCCCATTACCGGCATATGGAAGAAACAGCAGTAAGCACAGGGAAATATCTGCTTCTAAATCCAAAACGCAGCTATCTAACAGAACGGTTGTCAATGTGTGCACTCAACTTCCAGAGTTAAACCCGTGTGTGGATAGCAGCAGTCTGCAGAGACTTTCTCTGCAGAGTCCCAAAACAGGCGTTTTCAGCCCTTTACCGGCATATGGAAGAAACAGCAGTAAGCACAGGGAAATATCTGCTTCTAAATCCAAAACGCAGCTATCTAACAGAACGGTTGTCAATGTGTGCACTCAACTTCCAGAGTTAAACCCGTGTGTGGATTCAGCAGTCTGCAGAGACTTTCTCTGCAGAGTCCCAAAACAGGCGTTTTCAGCCCATTACCGGCATATGGAAGAAACAGCAGTAAGCACAGGGAAATATCTGCTTCTAAATCCAAAACGCAGCTATCTAACAGAACGGTTGTCAATGTGTGCACTCAAGTTCCAGAGTTAAACCCGTGTGTGGATTCAGCAGTCTGCAGAGACTTTCTCTGCAGAGTCCCAAAACAGGCGTTTTCAGCCCATTACCGGCATATGGAAGAAACAGCAGTAAGCACAGGGAAATATCTGCTTCTAAATCCAAAACGCAGCTATCTAACAGAACGGTTGTCAATGTGTGCACTCAACTTCCAGAGTTAAACCGGTGTGTGGATTCAGCAGTCTGCAGAGACTTTCTCTGCAGAGTCCCAAAACAGGCGTTTTCAGCCCATTACCGGCATATGGAAGAAACAGCAGTAAGCACAGGGAAATATCTGCTTCTAAATCCAAAACGCAGCTATCTAACAGAACGGTTGTCAATGTGTGCACTCAACTTCCAGAGTTAAACCCGTGTGTGGATTCAGCAGTCTGCAGAGACTTTCTCTGCAGAGTCCCAAAACAGGCGTTTTCAGCCCATTACCGGCATATGGAAGAAACAGCAGTAAGCACAGGGAAATATCTGCTTCTAAATCCAAAACGCAGCTATCTAACAGAACGGTTGTCAATGTGTGCACTCAACTTCCAGAGTTAAACCCGTGTGTGGATTCAGCAGTCTGCAGAGACTTTCTCTGCATAGTCCCAAAACAGGCGTTTTCAGCCCATTACCGGCATATGGAAGAAACAGCAGTAAGCACAGGGAAATATCTGCTTCTAAATCCAAAACGCAGCTATCTAACAGAACGGTTGTCAATGTGTGCACTCAACTTCCAGAGTTAAACCGGTGTGTGGATTCAGCAGTCTGCAGAGACTTTCTCTGCAGAGTCCCAAAACAGGCGTTTTCAGCCCATTACCGGCATATGGAAGAAACAGCAGTAAGCACAGGGAAATATCTGCTTCTAAATCCAAAACGCAGCTATCTAACAGAACGGTTGTCAATGTGTGCACTCAACTTCCAGAGTTAAACCCGTGTGTGGATTCAGCAGTCTGCAGAGACTTTCTCTGCAGAGTCCCAAAACAGGCGTTTTCAGCCCATTACCGGCATATGGAAGAAACAGCAGTAAGCACAGGGAAATATCTGCTTCTAAATCCAAAACGCAGCTATCTAACAGAACGGTTGTCAATGTGTGCACTCAACTTCCAGAGTTAAACCCGTGTGTGGATTCAGCAGTCTGCAGAGACTTTCTCTGCAGAGTCCCAAAACAGGCGTTTTCAGCCCATTACCGGCATATGGAAGAAACAGCAGTAAGCACAGGGAAATATCTGCTTCTCAATCCAAAACGCAGCTATCTAACAGAACGGTTGTCAATGTGTGCACTCAACTTCCAGAGTTAAACCCGTGTGTGGATTCAGCAGTCTGCAGAGACTTTCTCTGCAGAGTCCCAAGACAGGCGTTTTCAGCCCATTACCGGCATATGGAAGAAACAGCAGTAAGCACAGGGAAATATCTGCTTCTAAATCCAAAACGCAGCTATCTAACAGAACGGTTGTCAATGTGTGCACTCAACTTCCAGAGTTAAACCCGTGTGTGGATTCAGCAGTCTGCAGAGACTTTCTCTGCAGAGTCCCAAGACAGGCGTTTTCAGCCCATTACCGGCATATGGAAGAAACAGCAGTAAGCACAGGGAAATATCTGCTTCTAAATCCAAAACGCAGCTATCTAACAGAACGGTTGTCAATGTGTGCACTCAACTTCCAGAGTTAAACCCGTGTGTGGATTCAGCAGTCTGCAGAGACTTTCTCTGCAGAGTCCCAAAACAGGCGTTTTCAGCCCATTACCGGCATATGGAAGAAACAGCAGTAAGCACAGGGAAATATCTGCTTCTAAATCCAAAACGCAGCTATCTAACAGAACGGTTGTCAATGTGTGCACTCAACTTCCAGAGTTAAACCCGTGTGTGGATTCAGCAGTCTGCAGAGACTTTCTCTGCAGAGTCCCAAAACAGGCGTTTTCAGCCCATTACCGGCATATGGAAGAAACAGCAGTAAGCACAGGGAAATATCTGCTTCTAAATCCAAAACGCAGCTCTCTAACAGAACGGTTGTCAATGTGTGCACTCAACTTCCAGAGTTAAACCCGTGTGTGGATTCAGCAGTCTGCAGAGACTTTCTCTGCAGAGTCCCAAGACAGGCGTTTTCAGCCCATTACCGGCATATGGAAGAAACAGCAGTAAGCACAGGGAAATATCTGCTTCTAAATCCAAAACGCAGCTATCTAACAGAACGGTTGTCAATGTGTGCACTCAACTTCCAGAGTTAAACCCGTGTGTGGATAGCAGCAGTCTGCAGAGACTTTCTCTGCAGAGTCCCAAAACAGGCGTTTTCAGCCCTTTACCGGCATATGGAAGAAACAGCAGTAAGCACAGGGAAATATCTGCTTCTAAATCCAAAACGCAGCTATCTAACAGAACGGTTGTCAATGTGTGCACTCAACTTCCAGAGTTAAACCCGTGTGTGGATTCAGCAGTCTGCAGAGACTTTCTCTGCAGAGTCCCAAAACAGGCGTTTTCAGCCCATTACCGGCATATGGAAGAAACAGCAGTAAGCACAGGGAAATATCTGCTTCTAAATCCAAAACGCAGCTATCTAACAGAACGGTTGTCAATGTGTGCACTCAACTTCCAGAGTTAAACCCGTGTGTGGATTCAGCAGTCTGCAGAGACTTTCTCTGCAGAGTCCCAAAACAGGCGTTTTCAGCCCATTACCGGCATATGGAAGAAACAGCAGTAAGCACAGGGAAATATCTGCTTCTAAATCCAAAACGCAGCTATCTAACAGAACGGTTGTCAATATGTGCACTCAACTTCCAGAGTTAAACCCGTGTGTGGATTCAGCAGTCTGCAGAGACTTTCTCTGCATAGTCCCAAAACAGGCGTTTTCAGCCCATTACCGGCATAAGGAAGAAACAGCAGTAAGCACAGGGAAATATCTGCTTCTAAATCCAAAACGCAGCGATCTAACAGAACGGTTGTCAATGTGTGCACTCAACTTCCAGAGTTAAACCAGTGTGTGGATTCAGCAGTCTGCAGAGGCTTTCTCTGCAGAGTCCCAAGACAGGCGTTTTCAGCCCATTACCGGCATATGGAAGAAACAGCAGTAAGCACAGGGAAATATCTGCTTCTAAATCCAAAACGCAGCTATCTAACAGAACGGTTGTCAATGTGTGCACTCAACTTCCAGAGTTAAACCCGTGTGTGGATTCAGCAGTCTGCAGAGACTTTCTCTGCAGAGTCCCAAGTCAGGCGTTTTCAGCCCATTACCGGCATATGGAAGAAACAGCAGTAAGCACAGGGAAATATCTGCTTCTAAATCCAAAACGCAGCTATCTAACAGAACGGTTGTCAATGTGTGCACTCAACTTCCAGAGTTAAACCCGTGTGTGGATTCAGCAGTCTGCAGAGACTTTCTCTGCAGAGTCCCAAGACAGGCGTTTTCAGCCCATTACCGGCATATGGAAGAAACAGCAGTAAGCACAGGGAAATATCTGCTTCTAAATCCAAAACGCAGCTATCTAACAGAACGGTTGTCAATGTGTGCACTCAACTTCCAGAGTTAAACCCGTGTGTGGATTCAGCAGTCTGCAGAGACTTTCTCTGCAGAGTCCCAAAACAGGCGTTTTCAGCCCATTACCGGCATATGGAAGAAACAGCAGTAAGCACAGGGAAATATCTGCTTCTAAATCCAAAACGCAGCTATCTAACAGAACGGTTGTCAATGTGTGCACTCAACTTCCAGAGTTAAACCCGTGTGTGGATTCAGCAGTCTGCAGAGACTTTCTCTGCAGAGTCCCAAAACAGGCGTTTTCAGCCCATTACCGGCATATGGAAGAAACAGCAGTAAGCACAGGGAAATATCTGCTTCTAAATCCAAAACGCAGCTATCTAACAGAACGGTTGTCAATGTGTGCACTCAACTTCCAGAGTTAAACCCGTGTGTGGATTCAGCAGTCTGCAGAGACTTTCTCTGCAGAGTCCCAAAACAGGCGTTTTCAGCCCATTACCGGCATATGGAAGAAACAGCAGTAAGCACAGGGAAATATCTGCTTCTAAATCCAAAACGCAGCTATCTAACAGAACGGTTGTCAATGTGTGCACTCAACTTCCAGAGTTAAACCCGTGTGTGGATTCAGCAGTCTGCAGACACTTTCTCTGCAGAGTCCCAAAACAGGCGTTTTCAGCCCATTACCGGCATATGGAAGAAACAGCAGTAAGCACAGGGAAATATCTGCTTCTAAATCCAAAACGCAGCTATCTAACAGAACGGTTGTCAATGTGTGCACTCAACTTCCAGAGTTAAACCCGTGTGTGGATTCAGCAGTCTGCAGAGACTTTCTCTGCAGAGTCCCAAAACAGGCGTTTTCAGCCCATTACCGGCATATGGAAGAAACAGCAGTAAGCACAGGGAAATATCTGCTTCTAAATCCAAAACGCAGCTATCTAACAGAACGGTTGTCAATGTGTGCACTCAACTTCCAGAGTTAAACCCGTGTGTGGATTCAGCAGTCTGCAGAGACTTTCTCTGCAGAGTCCCAAAACAGGCGTTTTCAGCCCATTACCGGCATATGGAAGAAACAGCAGTAAGCACAGGGAAATATCTGCTTCTAAATCCAAAACGCAGCTATCTAACAGAACGGTTGTCAATGTGTGCACTCAACTTCCAGAGTTAAACCCGTGTGTGGATTCAGCAGTCTGCAGAGACTTTCTCTGCATAGTCCCAAAACAGGCGTTTTCAGCCCATTACCGGCATATGGAAGAAACAGCAGTAAGCACAGGGAAATATCTGCTTCTAAATCCAAAACGCAGCTATCTAACAGAACGGTTGTCAATGTGTGCACTCAACTTCCAGAGTTAAACCCGTGTGTGGATTCAGCAGTCTGCAGAGACTTTCTCTGCAGAGTCCCAAAACAGGCGTTTTCAGCCCATTACCGGCATATGGAAGAAACAGCAGTAAGCACAGGGAAATATCTGCTTCTAAATCCAAAACGCAGCTATCTAACAGAACGGTTGTCAATATGTGCACTCAACTTCCAGAGTTAAACCCGTGTGTGGATTCAGCAGTCTGCAGAGACTTTCTCTGCATAGTCCCAAAACAGGCGTTTTCAGCCCATTACCGGCATAAGGAAGAAACAGCAGTAAGCACAGGGAAATATCTGCTTCTAAATCCAAAACGCAGCGATCTATCAGAACGGTTGTCAATGTGTGCACTCAACTTCCAGAGTTAAACCAGTGTGTGGATTCAGCAGTCTGCAGAGGCTTTCTCTGCAGAGTCCCAAGACAGGCGTTTTCAGCCCATTACCGGCATATGGAAGAAACAGCAGTAAGCACAGGGAAATATCTGCTTCTAAATCCAAAACGCAGCTATCTAACAGAACGGTTGTCAATGTGTGCACTCAACTTCCAGAGTTAAACCCGTGTGTGGATTCAGCAGTCTGCAGAGACTTTCTCTGCAGAGTCCCAAAACAGGCGTTTTCAGCCCATTACCGGCATATGGAAGAAACAGCAGTAAGCACAGGGAAATATCTGCTTCTAAATCCAAAACGCAGCTATCTAACAGAACGGTTGTCAATGTGTGCACTCAACTTCCAGAGTTAAACCCGTGTGTGGATTCAGCAGTCTGCAGAGACTTTCTCTGCAGAGTCCCAAGTCAGGCGTTTTCAGCCCATTACCGGCATATGGAAGAAACAGCAGTAAGCACAGGGAAATATCTGCTTCTAAATCCAAAACGCAGCTATCTAACAGAACGGTTGTCAATGTGTGCACTCAACTTCCAGAGTTAAACCCGTGTGTGGATTCAGCAGTCTGCAGAGACTTTCTCTGCAGAGTCCCAAGACAGGCGTTTTCAGCCCATTACCGGCATATGGAAGAAACAGCAGTAAGCACAGGGAAATATCTGCTTCTAAATCCAAAACGCAGCTATCTAACAGAACGGTTGTCAATGTGTGCACTCAACTTCCAGAGTTAAACCCGTGTGTGGATTCAGCAGTCTGCAGAGACTTTCTCTGCAGAGTCCCAAAACAGGCGTTTTCAGCCCATTACCGGCATAAGGAAGAAACAGCAGTAAGCACAGGGAAATATCTGCTTCTAAATCCAAAACGCAGCGATCTAACAGAACGGTTGTCAATGTGTGCACTCAACTTCCAGAGTTAAACCAGTGTGTGGATTCAGCAGTCTGCAGAGGCTTTCTCTGCAGAGTCCCAAGACAGGCGTTTTCAGCCCATTACCGGCATATGGAAGAAACAGCAGTAAGCACAGGGAAATATCTGCTTCTAAATCCAAAACGCAGCTATCTAACAGAACGGTTGTCAATGTGTGCACTCAACTTCCAGAGTTAAACCCGTGTGTGGATTCAGCAGTCTGCAGAGACTTTCTCTGCAGAGTCCCAAAACAGGCGTTTTCAGCCCATTACCGGCATATGGAAGAAACAGCAGTAAGCACAGGGAAATATCTGCTTCTAAATCCAAAACGCAGCTATCTAACAGAACGGTTGTCAATGTGTGCACTCAACTTCCAGAGTTAAACCCGTGTGTGGATTCAGCAGTCTGCAGAGACTTTCTCTGCAGAGTCCCAAGTCAGGCGTTTTCAGCCCATTACCGGCATATGGAAGAAACAGCAGTAAGCACAGGGAAATATCTGCTTCTAAATCCAAAACGCAGCTATCTAACAGAACGGTTGTCAATGTGTGCACTCAACTTCCAGAGTTAAACCCGTGTGTGGATTCAGCAGTCTGCAGAGACTTTCTCTGCAGAGTCCCAAGACAGGCGTTTTCAGCCCATTACCGGCATATGGAAGAAACAGCAGTAAGCACAGGGAAATATCTGCTTCTAAATCCAAAACGCAGCTATCTAACAGAACGGTTGTCAATGTGTGCACTCAACTTCCAGAGTTAAACCCGTGTGTGGATTCAGCAGTCTGCAGAGACTTTCTCTGCAGAGTCCCAAAACAGGCGTTTTCAGCCCATTACCGGCATATGGAAGAAACAGCAGTAAGCACAGGGAAATATCTGCTTCTAAATCCAAAACGCAGCTATCTAACAGAACGGTTGTCAATGTGTGCACTCAACTTCCAGAGTTAAACCCGTGTGTGGATTCAGCAGTCTGCAGAGACTTTCTCTGCAGAGTCCCAAAACAGGCGTTTTCAGCCCATTACCGGCATATGGAAGAAACAGCAGTAAGCACAGGGAAATATCTGCTTCTAAATCCAAAAGGCAGCTATCTAACAGAACGGTTGTCAATGTGTGCACTCAACTTCCAGAGTTAAACCCGTGTGTGGATTCAGCAGTCTGCAGAGACTTTCTCTGCAGAGTCCCAAGACAGGCGTTTTCAGCCCATTACCGGCATATGGAAGAAACAGCAGTAAGCACAGGGAAATATCTGCTTCTAAATCCAAAACGCAGCTATCTAACAGAACGGTTGTCAATGTGTGCACTCAACTTCCAGAGTTAAACCCGTGTGTGGATAGCAGCAGTCTGCAGAGACTTTCTCTGCAGAGTCCCAAAACAGGCGTTTTCAGCCCTTTACCGGCATATGGAAGAAACAGCAGTAAGCACAGGGAAATATCTGCTTCTAAATCCAAAACGCAGCTATCTAACAGAACGGTTGTCAATGTGTGCACTCAACTTCCAGAGTTAAACCCGTGTGTGGATTCAGCAGTCTGCAGAGACTTTCTCTGCAGAGTCCCAAAACAGGCGTTTTCAGCCCATTACCGGCATATGGAAGAAACAGCAGTAAGCACAGGGAAATATCTGCTTCTAAATCCAAAACGCAGCTATCTAACAGAACGGTTGTCAATGTGTGCACTCAAGTTCCAGAGTTAAACCCGTGTGTGGATTCAGCAGTCTGCAGAGACTTTCTCTGCAGAGTCCCAAAACAGGCGTTTTCAGCCCATTACCGGTATATGGAAGAAACAGCAGTAAGCACAGGGAAATATCTGCTTCTAAATCCAAAACGCAGCTATCTAACAGAACGGTTGTCAATGTGTGCACTCAACTTCCAGAGTTAAACCGGTGTGTGGATTCAGCAGTCTGCAGAGACTTTCTCTGCAGAGTCCCAAAACAGGCGTTTTCAGCCCATTACCGGCATATGGAAGAAACAGCAGTAAGCACAGGGAAATATCTGCTTCTAAATCCAAAACGCAGCTATCTAACAGAACGGTTGTCAATGTGTGCACTCAACTTCCAGAGTTAAACCCGTGTGTGGATTCAGCAGTCTGCAGAGACTTTCTCTGCAGAGTCCCAAGACAGGCGTTTTCAGCCCATTACCGGCATATGGAAGAAACAGCAGTAAGCACAGGGAAATATCTGCTTCTAAATCCAAAACGCAGCTATCTAACAGAACGGTTGTCAATGTGTGCACTCAACTTCCAGAGTTAAACCCGTGTGTGGATTCAGCAGTCTGCAGAGACTTTCTCTGCAGAGTCCCAAGACAGGCGTTTTCAGCCCATTACCGGCATATGGAAGAAACAGCAGTAAGCACAGGGAAATATCTGCTTCTAAATCCAAAACGCAGCTATCTAACAGAACGGTTGTCAATGTGTGCACTCAACTTCCAGAGTTAAACCCGTGTGTGGATTCAGCAGTCTGCAGAGACTTTCTCTGCAGAGTCCCAAAACAGGCGTTTTCAGCCCATTACCGGCATATGGAAGAAACAGCAGTAAGCACAGGGAAATATCTGCTTCTAAATCCAAAACGCAGCTATCTAACAGAACGGTTGTCAATGTGTGCACTCAACTTCCAGAGTTAAACCCGTGTGTGGATTCAGCAGTCTGCAGAGACTTTCTCTGCAGAGTCCCAAAACAGGCGTTTTCAGCCCATTACCGGCATATGGAAGAAACAGCAGTAAGCACAGGGAAATATCTGCTTCTAAATCCAAAACGCAGCTATCTAACAGAACGGTTGTCAATGTGTGCACTCAACTTCCAGAGTTAAACCCGTGTGTGGATTCAGCAGTCTGCAGAGACTTTCTCTGCAGAGTCCCAAGACAGGCGTTTTCAGCCCATTACCGGCATATGGAAGAAACAGCAGTAAGCACAGGGAAATATCTGCTTCTAAATCCAAAACGCAGCTATCTAACAGAACGGTTGTCAATGTGTGCACTCAACTTCCAGAGTTAAACCCGTGTGTGGATAGCAGCAGTCTGCAGAGACTTTCTCTGCAGAGTCCCAAAACAGGCGTTTTCAGCCCTTTACCGGCATATGGAAGAAACAGCAGTAAGCACAGGGAAATATCTGCTTCTAAATCCAAAACGCAGCTATCTAACAGAACGGTTGTCAATGTGTGCACTCAACTTCCAGAGTTAAACCCGTGTGTGGATTCAGCAGTCTGCAGAGACTTTCTCTGCAGAGTCCCAAAACAGGCGTTTTCAGCCCATTACCGGCATATGGAAGAAACAGCAGTAAGCACAGGGAAATATCTGCTTCTAAATCCAAAACGCAGCTATCTAACAGAACGGTTGTCAATGTGTGCACTCAACTTCCAGAGTTAAACCCGTGTGTGGATTCAGCAGTCTGCAGAGACTTTCTCTGCAGAGTCCCAAAACAGGCGTTTTCAGCCCATTACCGGCATATGGAAGAAACAGCAGTAAGCACAGGGAAATATCTGCTTCTAAATCCAAAACGCAGCTATCTAACAGAACGGTTGTCAATATGTGCACTCAACTTCCAGAGTTAAACCCGTGTGTGGATTCAGCAGTCTGCAGAGACTTTCTCTGCATAGTCCCAAAACAGGCGTTTTCAGCCCATTACCGGCATAAGGAAGAAACAGCAGTAAGCACAGGGAAATATCTGCTTCTAAATCCAAAACGCAGCGATCTAACAGAACGGTTGTCAATGTGTGCACTCAACTTCCAGAGTTAAACCAGGGTGTGGATTCAGCAGTCTGCAGAGGCTTTCTCTGCAGAGTCCCAAGACAGGCGTTTTCAGCCCATTACCGGCATATGGAAGAAACAGCAGTAAGCACAGGGAAATATCTGCTTCTAAATCCAAAACGCAGCTATCTAACAGAACGGTTGTCAATGTGTGCACTCAACTTCCAGAGTTAAACCCGTGTGTGGATTCAGCAGTCTGCAGAGACTTTCTCTGCAGAGTCCCAAAACAGGCGTTTTCAGCCCATTACCGGCATATGGAAGAAACAGCAGTAAGCACAGGGAAATATCTGCTTCTAAATCCAAAACGCAGCTATCTAACAGAACGGTTGTCAATGTGTGCACTCAACTTCCAGAGTTAAACCCGTGTGTGGATTCAGCAGTCTGCAGAGACTTTCTCTGCAGAGTCCCAAGTCAGGCGTTTTCAGCCCATTACCGGCATATGGAAGAAACAGCAGTAAGCACAGGGAAATATCTGCTTCTAAATCCAAAACGCAGCTATCTAACAGAACGGTTGTCAATGTGTGCACTCAACTTCCAGAGTTAAACCCGTGTGTGGATTCAGCAGTCTGCAGAGACTTTCTCTGCAGAGTCCCAAGACAGGCGTTTTCAGCCCATTACCGGCATATGGAAGAAACAGCAGTAAGCACAGGGAAATATCTGCTTCTAAATCCAAAACGCAGCTATCTAACAGAACGGTTGTCAATGTGTGCACTCAACTTCCAGAGTTAAACCCGTGTGTGGATTCAGCAGTCTGCAGAGACTTTCTCTGCAGAGTCCCAAAACAGGCGTTTTCAGCCCATTACCGGCATATGGAAGAAACAGCAGTAAGCACAGGGAAATATCTGCTTCTAAATCCAAAACGCAGCTATCTAACAGAACGGTTGTCAATGTGTGCACTCAACTTCCAGAGTTAAACCCGTGTGTGGATTCAGCAGTCTGCAGAGACTTTCTCTGCAGAGTCCCAAAACAGGCGTTTTCAGCCCATTACCGGCATATGGAAGAAACAGCAGTAAGCACAGGGAAATATCTGCTTTTAAATCCAAAAGGCAGCTATCTAACAGAACGGTTGTCAATGTGTGCACTCAACTTCCAGAGTTAAACCCGTGTGTGGATTCAGCAGTCTGCAGAGACTTTCTCTGCAGAGTCCCAAGACAGGCGTTTTCAGCCCATTACCGGCATATGGAAGAAACAGCAGTAAGCACAGGGAAATATCTGCTTCTAAATCCAAAACGCAGCTATCTAACAGAACGGTTGTCAATGTGTGCACTCAACTTCCAGAGTTAAACCCGTGTGTGGATAGCAGCAGTCTGCAGAGACTTTCTCTGCAGAGTCCCAAAACAGGCGTTTTCAGCCCTTTACCGGCATATGGAAGAAACAGCAGTAAGCACAGGGAAATATCTGCTTCTAAATCCAAAACGCAGCTATCTAACAGAACGGTTGTCAATGTGTGCACTCAACTTCCAGAGTTAAACCCGTGTGTGGATTCAGCAGTCTGCAGAGACTTTCTCTGCAGAGTCCCAAAACAGGCGTTTTCAGCCCATTACCGGCATATGGAAGAAACAGCAGTAAGCACAGGGAAATATCTGCTTCTAAATCCAAAACGCAGCTATCTAACAGAACGGTTGTCAATGTGTGCACTCAAGTTCCAGAGTTAAACCCGTGTGTGGATTCAGCAGTCTGCAGAGACTTTCTCTGCAGAGTCCCAAAACAGGCGTTTTCAGCCCATTACCGGCATATGGAAGAAACAGCAGTAAGCACAGGGAAATATCTGCTTCTAAATCCAAAACGCAGCTATCTAACAGAACGGTTGTCAATGTGTGCACTCAACTTCCAGAGTTAAACCGGTGTGTGGATTCAGCAGTCTGCAGAGACTTTCTCTGCAGAGTCCCAAAACAGGCGTTTTCAGCCCATTACCGGCATATGGAAGAAACAGCAGTAAGCACAGGGAAATATCTGCTTCTAAATCCAAAACGCAGCTATCTAACAGAACGGTTGTCAATGTGTGCACTCAACTTCCAGAGTTAAACCCGTGTGTGGATTCAGCAGTCTGCAGAGACTTTCTCTGCAGAGTCCCAAAACAGGCGTTTTCAGCCCATTACCGGCATATGGAAGAAACAGCAGTAAGCACAGGGAAATATCTGCTTCTAAATCCAAAACGCAGCTATCTAACAGAACGGTTGTCAATGTGTGCACTCAACTTCCAGAGTTAAACCCGTGTGTGGATTCAGCAGTCTGCAGAGACTTTCTCTGCATAGTCCCAAAACAGGCGTTTTCAGCCCATTACCGGCATATGGAAGAAACAGCAGTAAGCACAGGGAAATATCTGCTTCTAAATCCAAAACGCAGCTATCTAACAGAACGGTTGTCAATGTGTGCACTCAACTTCCAGAGTTAAACCGGTGTGTGGATTCAGCAGTCTGCAGAGACTTTCTCTGCAGAGTCCCAAAACAGGCGTTTTCAGCCCATTACCGGCATATGGAAGAAACAGCAGTAAGCACAGGGAAATATCTGCTTCTAAATCCAAAACGCAGCTATCTAACAGAACGGTTGTCAATGTGTGCACTCAACTTCCAGAGTTAAACCCGTGTGTGGATTCAGCAGTCTGCAGAGACTTTCTCTGCAGAGTCCCAAAACAGGCGTTTTCAGCCCATTACCGGCATATGGAAGAAACAGCAGTAAGCACAGGGAAATATCTGCTTCTAAATCCAAAACGCAGCTATCTAACAGAACGGTTGTCAATGTGTGCACTCAACTTCCAGAGTTAAACCCGTGTGTGGATTCAGCAGTCTGCAGAGACTTTCTCTGCAGAGTCCCAAAACAGGCGTTTTCAGCCCATTACCGGCATATGGAAGAAACAGCAGTAAGCACAGGGAAATATCTGCTTCTCAATCCAAAACGCAGCTATCTAACAGAACGGTTGTCAATGTGTGCACTCAACTTCCAGAGTTAAACCCGTGTGTGGATTCAGCAGTCTGCAGAGACTTTCTCTGCATAGTCCCAAAACAGGCGTTTTCAGCCCATTACCGGCATAAGGAAGAAACAGCAGTAAGCACAGGGAAATATCTGCTTCTAAATCCAAAACGCAGCGATCTAACAGAACGGTTGTCAATGTGTCCACTCAACTTCCAGAGTTAAACCCGTGTGTGGATTCAGCAGTCTGCAGAGACTTTCTCTGCAGAGTCCCAAGACAGGCGTTTTCAGCCCATTACCGGCATATGGAAGAAACAGCAGTAAGCACAGGGAAATATCTGCTTCTAAATCCAAAACGCAGCTATCTAACAGAACGGTTGTCAATGTGTGCACTCAACTTCCAGAGTTAAACCCGTGTGTGGATTCAGCAGTCTGCAGAGACTTTCTCTGCAGAGTCCCAAAACAGGCGTTTTCAGCCCATTACCGGCATATGGAAGAAACAGCAGTAAGCACAGGGAAATATCTGCTTCTAAATCCAAAACGCAGCTATCTAACAGAACGGTTGTCAATGTGTGCACTCAACTTCCAGAGTTAAACCCGTGTGTGGATTCAGCAGTCTGCAGAGACTTTCTCTGCAGAGTCCCAAGACAGGCGTTTTCAGCCCATTACCGGCATATGGAAGAAACAGCAGTAAGCACAGGGAAATATCTGCTTCTAAATCCAAAACGCAGCTATCTAACAGAACGGTTGTCAATGTGTGCACTCAACTTCCAGAGTTAAACCCGTGTGTGGATTCAGCAGTCTGCAGAGACTTTCTCTGCAGAGTCCCAAGACAGGCGTTTTCAGCCCATTACCGGCATATGGAAGAAACAGCAGTAAGCACAGGGAAATATCTGCTTCTAAATCCAAAACGCAGCTATCTAACAGAACGGTTGTCAATGTGTGCACTCAACTTCCAGAGTTAAACCCGTGTGTGGATTCAGCAGTCTGCAGAGACTTTCTCTGCAGAGTCCCAAAACAGGCGTTTTCAGCCCATTACCGGCATATGGAAGAAACAGCAGTAAGCACAGGGAAATATCTGCTTCTAAATCCAAAACGCAGCTATCTAACAGAACGGTTGTCAATGTGTGCACTCAACTTCCAGAGTTAAACCCGTGTGTGGATTCAGCAGTCTGCAGAGACTTTCTCTGCAGAGTCCCAAAACAGGCGTTTTCAGCCCATTACCGGCATATGGAAGAAACAGCAGTAAGCACAGGGAAATATCTGCTTCTAAATCCAAAACGCAGCTATCTAACAGAACGGTTGTCAATGTGTGCACTCAACTTCCAGAGTTAAACCCGTGTGTGGATTCAGCAGTCTGCAGAGACTTTCTCTGCAGAGTCCCAAGACAGGCGTTTTCAGCCCATTACCGGCATATGGAAGAAACAGCAGTAAGCACAGGGAAATATCTGCTTCTAAATCCAAAACGCAGCTATCTAACAGAACGGTTGTCAATGTGTGCACTCAACTTCCAGAGTTAAACCCGTGTGTGGATAGCAGCAGTCTGCAGAGACTTTCTCTGCAGAGTCCCAAAACAGGCGTTTTCAGCCCTTTACCGGCATATGGAAGAAACAGCAGTAAGCACAGGGAAATATCTGCTTCTAAATCCAAAACGCAGCTATCTAACAGAACGGTTGTCAATGTGTGCACTCAACTTCCAGAGTTAAACCCGTGTGTGGATTCAGCAGTCTGCAGAGACTTTCTCTGCAGAGTCCCAAAACAGGCGTTTTCAGCCCATTACCGGCATATGGAAGAAACAGCAGTAAGCACAGGGAAATATCTGCTTCTAAATCCAAAACGCAGCTATCTAACAGAACGGTTGTCAATGTGTGCACTCAACTTCCAGAGTTAAACCCGTGTGTGGATTCAGCAGTCTGCAGAGACTTTCTCTGCAGAGTCCCAAAACAGGCGTTTTCAGCCCATTACCGGCATATGGAAGAAACAGCAGTAAGCACAGGGAAATATCTGCTTCTAAATCCAAAACGCAGCTATCTAACAGAACGGTTGTCAATATGTGCACTCAACTTCCAGAGTTAAACCCGTGTGTGGATTCAGCAGTCTGCAGAGACTTTCTCTGCATAGTCCCAAAACAGGCGTTTTCAGCCCATTACCGGCATAAGGAAGAAACAGCAGTAAGCACAGGGAAATATCTGCTTCTAAATCCAAAACGCAGCGATCTAACAGAACGGTTGTCAATGTGTGCACTCAACTTCCAGAGTTAAACCAGTGTGTGGATTCAGCAGTCTGCAGAGGCTTTCTCTGCAGAGTCCCAAGACAGGCGTTTTCAGCCCATTACCGGCATATGGAAGAAACAGCAGTAAGCACAGGGAAATATCTGCTTCTAAATCCAAAACGCAGCTATCTAACAGAACGGTTGTCAATGTGTGCACTCAACTTCCAGAGTTAAACCCGTGTGTGGATTCAGCAGTCTGCAGAGACTTTCTCTGCAGAGTCCCAAGTCAGGCGTTTTCAGCCCATTACCGGCATATGGAAGAAACAGCAGTAAGCACAGGGAAATATCTGCTTCTAAATCCAAAACGCAGCTATCTAACAGAACGGTTGTCAATGTGTGCACTCAACTTCCAGAGTTAAACCCGTGTGTGGATTCAGCAGTCTGCAGAGACTTTCTCTGCAGAGTCCCAAGACAGGCGTTTTCAGCCCATTACCGGCATATGGAAGAAACAGCAGTAAGCACAGGGAAATATCTGCTTCTAAATCCAAAACGCAGCTATCTAACAGAACGGTTGTCAATGTGTGCACTCAACTTCCAGAGTTAAACCCGTGTGTGGATTCAGCAGTCTGCAGAGACTTTCTCTGCAGAGTCCCAAAACAGGCGTTTTCAGCCCATTACCGGCATATGGAAGAAACAGCAGTAAGCACAGGGAAATATCTGCTTCTAAATCCAAAACGCAGCTATCTAACAGAACGGTTGTCAATGTGTGCACTCAACTTCCAGAGTTAAACCCGTGTGTGGATTCAGCAGTCTGCAGAGACTTTCTCTGCAGAGTCCCAAAACAGGCGTTTTCAGCCCATTACCGGCATATGGAAGAAACAGCAGTAAGCACAGGGAAATATCTGCTTCTAAATCCAAAACGCAGCTATCTAACAGAACGGTTGTCAATGTGTGCACTCAACTTCCAGAGTTAAACCCGTGTGTGGATTCAGCAGTCTGCAGAGACTTTCTCTGCAGAGTCCCAAAACAGGCGTTTTCAGCCCATTACCGGCATATGGAAGAAACAGCAGTAAGCACAGGGAAATATCTGCTTCTAAATCCAAAACGCAGCTATCTAACAGAACGGTTGTCAATGTGTGCACTCAACTTCCAGAGTTAAACCCGTGTGTGGATTCAGCAGTCTGCAGACACTTTCTCTGCAGAGTCCCAAAACAGGCGTTTTCAGCCCATTACCGGCATATGGAAGAAACAGCAGTAAGCACAGGGAAATATCTGCTTCTAAATCCAAAACGCAGCTATCTAACAGAACGGTTGTCAATGTGTGCACTCAACTTCCAGAGTTAAACCCGTGTGTGGATTCAGCAGTCTGCAGAGACTTTCTCTGCAGAGTCCCAAAACAGGCGTTTTCAGCCCATTACCGGCATATGGAAGAAACAGCAGTAAGCACAGGGAAATATCTGCTTCTAAATCCAAAACGCAGCTATCTAACAGAACGGTTGTCAATGTGTGCACTCAACTTCCAGAGTTAAACCCGTGTGTGGATTCAGCAGTCTGCAGAGACTTTCTCTGCAGAGTCCCAAAACAGGCGTTTTCAGCCCATTACCGGCATATGGAAGAAACAGCAGTAAGCACAGGGAAATATCTGCTTCTAAATCCAAAACGCAGCTATCTAACAGAACGGTTGTCAATGTGTGCACTCAACTTCCAGAGTTAAACCCGTGTGTGGATTCAGCAGTCTGCAGAGACTTTCTCTGCATAGTCCCAAAACAGGCGTTTTCAGCCCATTACCGGCATATGGAAGAAACAGCAGTAAGCACAGGGAAATATCTGCTTCTAAATCCAAAACGCAGCTATCTAACAGAACGGTTGTCAATGTGTGCACTCAACTTCCAGAGTTAAACCCGTGTGTGGATTCAGCAGTCTGCAGAGACTTTCTCTGCAGAGTCCCAAAACAGGCGTTTTCAGCCCATTACCGGCATATGGAAGAAACAGCAGTAAGCACAGGGAAATATCTGCTTCTAAATCCAAAACGCAGCTATCTAACAGAACGGTTGTCAATATGTGCACTCAACTTCCAGAGTTAAACCCGTGTGTGGATTCAGCAGTCTGCAGAGACTTTCTCTGCATAGTCCCAAAACAGGCGTTTTCAGCCCATTACCGGCATAAGGAAGAAACAGCAGTAAGCACAGGGAAATATCTGCTTCTAAATCCAAAACGCAGCGATCTATCAGAACGGTTGTCAATGTGTGCACTCAACTTCCAGAGTTAAACCAGTGTGTGGATTCAGCAGTCTGCAGAGGCTTTCTCTGCAGAGTCCCAAGACAGGCGTTTTCAGCCCATTACCGGCATATGGAAGAAACAGCAGTAAGCACAGGGAAATATCTGCTTCTAAATCCAAAACGCAGCTATCTAACAGAACGGTTGTCAATGTGTGCACTCAACTTCCAGAGTTAAACCGGTGTGTGGATTCAGCAGTCTGCAGAGACTTTCTCTGCAGAGTCCCAAAACAGGCGTTTTCAGCCCATTACCGGCATATGGAAGAAACAGCAGTAAGCACAGGGAAATATCTGCTTCTAAATCCAAAACGCAGCTATCTAACAGAACGGTTGTCAATGTGTGCACTCAACTTCCAGAGTTAAACCCGTGTGTGGATTCAGCAGTCTGCAGAGACTTTCTCTGCAGAGTCCCAAGACAGGCGTTTTCAGCCCATTACCGGCATATGGAAGAAACAGCAGTAAGCACAGGGAATTATCTGCTTCTAAATCCAAAACGCAGCTATCTAACAGAACGGTTGTCAATGTGTGCACTCAACTTCCAGAGTTAAACCCGTGTGTGGATTCAGCAGTCTGCAGAGACTTTCTCTGCAGAGTCCCAAGACAGGCGTTTTCAGCCCATTACCGGCATATGGAAGAAACAGCAGTAAGCACAGGGAAATATCTGCTTCTAAATCCAAAACGCAGCTATCTAACAGAACGGTTGTCAATGTGTGCACTCAACTTCCAGAGTTAAACCCGTGTGTGGATTCAGCAGTCTGCAGAGACTTTCTCTGCAGAGTCCCAAAACAGGCGTTTTCAGCCCATTACCGGCATATGGAAGAAACAGCAGTAAGCACAGGGAAATATCTGCTTCTAAATCCAAAACGCAGCTATCTAACAGAACGGTTGTCAATGTGTGCACTCAACTTCCAGAGTTAAACCCGTGTGTGGATTCAGCAGTCTGCAGAGACTTTCTCTGCATAGTCCCAAAACAGGCGTTTTCAGCCCATTACCGGCATATGGAAGAAACAGCAGTAAGCACAGGGAAATATCTGCTTCTAAATCCAAAACGCAGCTATCTAACAGAACGGTTGTCAATGTGTGCACTCAACTTCCAGAGTTAAACCCGTGTGTGGATTCAGCAGTCTGCAGAGACTTTCTCTGCAGAGTCCCAAAACAGGCGTTTTCAGCCCATTACCGGCATATGGAAGAAACAGCAGTAAGCACAGGGAAATATCTGCTTCTAAATCCAAAACGCAGCTATCTAACAGAACGGTTGTCAATATGTGCACTCAACTTCCAGAGTTAAACCCGTGTGTGGATTCAGCAGTCTGCAGAGACTTTCTCTGCATAGTCCCAAAACAGGCGTTTTCAGCCCATTACCGGCATAAGGAAGAAACAGCAGTAAGCACAGGGAAATATCTGCTTCTAAATCCAAAACGCAGCGATCTATCAGAACGGTTGTCAATGTGTGCACTCAACTTCCAGAGTTAAACCAGTGTGTGGATTCAGCAGTCTGCAGAGGCTTTCTCTGCAGAGTCCCAAGACAGGCGTTTTCAGCCCATTACCGGCATATGGAAGAAACAGCAGTAAGCACAGGGAAATATCTGCTTCTAAATCCAAAACGCAGCTATCTAACAGAACGGTTGTCAATGTGTGCACTCAACTTCCAGAGTTAAACCGGTGTGTGGATTCAGCAGTCTGCAGAGACTTTCTCTGCAGAGTCCCAAAACAGGCGTTTTCAGCCCATTACCGGCATATGGAAGAAACAGCAGTAAGCACAGGGAAATATCTGCTTCTAAATCCAAAACGCAGCTATCTAACAGAACGGTTGTCAATGTGTGCACTCAACTTCCAGAGTTAAACCCGTGTGTGGATTCAGCAGTCTGCAGAGACTTTCTCTGCAGAGTCCCAAGACAGGCGTTTTCAGCCCATTACCGGCATATGGAAGAAACAGCAGTAAGCACAGGGAAATATCTGCTTCTAAATCCAAAACGCAGCTATCTAACAGAACGGTTGTCAATGTGTGCACTCAACTTCCAGAGTTAAACCCGTGTGTGGATTCAGCAGTCTGCAGAGACTTTCTCTGCAGAGTCCCAAGACAGGCGTTTTCAGCCCATTACCGGCATATGGAAGAAACAGCAGTAAGCACAGGGAAATATCTGCTTCTAAATCCAAAACGCAGCTATCTAACAGAACGGTTGTCAATGTGTGCACTCAACTTCCAGAGTTAAACCCGTGTGTGGATTCAGCAGTCTGCAGAGACTTTCTCTGCAGAGTCCCAAAACAGGCGTTTTCAGCCCATTACCGGCATATGGAAGAAACAGCAGTAAGCACAGGGAAATATCTGCTTCTAAATCCAAAACGCAGCTATCTAACAGAACGGTTGTCAATGTGTGCACTCAACTTCCAGAGTTAAACCCGTGTGTGGATTCAGCAGTCTGCAGAGACTTTCTCTGCAGAGTCCCAAAACAGGCGTTTTCAGCCCATTACCGGCATATGGAAGAAACAGCAGTAAGCACAGGGAAATATCTGCTTCTAAATCCAAAACGCAGCTATCTAACAGAACGGTTGTCAATGTGTGCACTCAACTTCCAGAGTTAAACCCGTGTGTGGATTCAGCAGTCTGCAGAGACTTTCTCTGCAGAGTCCCAAGACAGGCGTTTTCAGCCCATTACCGGCATATGGAAGAAACAGCAGTAAGCACAGGGAAATATCTGCTTCTAAATCCAAAACGCAGCTATCTAACAGAACGGTTGTCAATGTGTGCACTCAACTTCCAGAGTTAAACCCGTGTGTGGATAGCAGCAGTCTGCAGAGACTTTCTCTGCAGAGTCCCAAAACAGGCGTTTTCAGCCCTTTACCGGCATATGGAAGAAACAGCAGTAAGCACAGGGAAATATCTGCTTCTAAATCCAAAACGCAGCTATCTAACAGAACGGTTGTCAATGTGTGCACTCAACTTCCAGAGTTAAACCCGTGTGTGGATTCAGCAGTCTGCAGAGACTTTCTCTGCAGAGTCCCAAAACAGGCGTTTTCAGCCCATTACCGGCATATGGAAGAAACAGCAGTAAGCACAGGGAAATATCTGCTTCTAAATCCAAAACGCAGCTATCTAACAGAACGGTTGTCAATGTGTGCACTCAACTTCCAGAGTTAAACCCGTGTGTGGATTCAGCAGTCTGCAGAGACTTTCTCTGCAGAGTCCCAAAACAGGCGTTTTCAGCCCATTACCGGCATATGGAAGAAACAGCAGTAAGCACAGGGAAATATCTGCTTCTAAATCCAAAACGCAGCTATCTAACAGAACGGTTGTCAATATGTGCACTCAACTTCCAGAGTTAAACCCGTGTGTGGATTCAGCAGTCTGCAGAGACTTTCTCTGCATAGTCCCAAAACAGGCGTTTTCAGCCCATTACCGGCATAAGGAAGAAACAGCAGTAAGCACAGGGAAATATCTGCTTCTAAATCCAAAACGCAGCGATCTAACAGAACGGTTGTCAATGTGTGCACTCAACTTCCAGAGTTAAACCAGGGTGTGGATTCAGCAGTCTGCAGAGGCTTTCTCTGCAGAGTCCCAAGACAGGCGTTTTCAGCCCATTACCGGCATATGGAAGAAACAGCAGTAAGCACAGGGAAATATCTGCTTCTAAATCCAAAACGCAGCTATCTAACAGAACGGTTGTCAATGTGTGCACTCAACTTCCAGAGTTAAACCCGTGTGTGGATTCAGCAGTCTGCAGAGACTTTCTCTGCAGAGTCCCAAAACAGGCGTTTTCAGCCCATTACCGGCATATGGAAGAAACAGCAGTAAGCACAGGGAAATATCTGCTTCTAAATCCAAAACGCAGCTATCTAACAGAACGGTTGTCAATGTGTGCACTCAACTTCCAGAGTTAAACCCGTGTGTGGATTCAGCAGTCTGCAGAGACTTTCTCTGCAGAGTCCCAAGTCAGGCGTTTTCAGCCCATTACCGGCATATGGAAGAAACAGCAGTAAGCACAGGGAAATATCTGCTTCTAAATCCAAAACGCAGCTATCTAACAGAACGGTTGTCAATGTGTGCACTCAACTTCCAGAGTTAAACCCGTGTGTGGATTCAGCAGTCTGCAGAGACTTTCTCTGCAGAGTCCCAAGACAGGCGTTTTCAGCCCATTACCGGCATATGGAAGAAACAGCAGTAAGCACAGGGAAATATCTGCTTCTAAATCCAAAACGCAGCTATCTAACAGAACGGTTGTCAATGTGTGCACTCAACTTCCAGAGTTAAACCCGTGTGTGGATTCAGCAGTCTGCAGAGACTTTCTCTGCAGAGTCCCAAAACAGGCGTTTTCAGCCCATTACCGGCATATGGAAGAAACAGCAGTAAGCACAGGGAAATATCTGCTTCTAAATCCAAAACGCAGCTATCTAACAGAACGGTTGTCAATGTGTGCACTCAACTTCCAGAGTTAAACCCGTGTGTGGATTCAGCAGTCTGCAGAGACTTTCTCTGCAGAGTCCCAAAACAGGCGTTTTCAGCCCATTACCGGCATATGGAAGAAACAGCAGTAAGCACAGGGAAATATCTGCTTCTAAATCCAAAAGGCAGCTATCTAACAGAACGGTTGTCAATGTGTGCACTCAACTTCCAGAGTTAAACCCGTGTGTGGATTCAGCAGTCTGCAGAGACTTTCTCTGCAGAGTCCCAAGACAGGCGTTTTCAGCCCATTACCGGCATATGGAAGAAACAGCAGTAAGCACAGGGAAATATCTGCTTCTAAATCCAAAACGCAGCTATCTAACAGAACGGTTGTCAATGTGTGCACTCAACTTCCAGAGTTAAACCCGTGTGTGGATAGCAGCAGTCTGCAGAGACTTTCTCTGCAGAGTCCCAAAACAGGCGTTTTCAGCCCTTTACCGGCATATGGAAGAAACAGCAGTAAGCACAGGGAAATATCTGCTTCTAAATCCAAAACGCAGCTATCTAACAGAACGGTTGTCAATGTGTGCACTCAACTTCCAGAGTTAAACCCGTGTGTGGATTCAGCAGTCTGCAGAGACTTTCTCTGCAGAGTCCCAAAACAGGCGTTTTCAGCCCATTACCGGCATATGGAAGAAACAGCAGTAAGCACAGGGAAATATCTGCTTCTAAATCCAAAACGCAGCTATCTAACAGAACGGTTGTCAATGTGTGCACTCAAGTTCCAGAGTTAAACCCGTGTGTGGATTCAGCAGTCTGCAGAGACTTTCTCTGCAGAGTCCCAAAACAGGCGTTTTCAGCCCATTACCGGCATATGGAAGAAACAGCAGTAAGCACAGGGAAATATCTGCTTCTAAATCCAAAACGCAGCTATCTAACAGAACGGTTGTCAATGTGTGCACTCAACTTCCAGAGTTAAACCGGTGTGTGGATTCAGCAGTCTGCAGAGACTTTCTCTGCAGAGTCCCAAAACAGGCGTTTTCAGCCCATTACCGGCATATGGAAGAAACAGCAGTAAGCACAGGGAAATATCTGCTTCTAAATCCAAAACGCAGCTATCTAACAGAACGGTTGTCAATGTGTGCACTCAACTTCCAGAGTTAAACCCGTGTGTGGATTCAGCAGTCTGCAGAGACTTTCTCTGCAGAGTCCCAAAACAGGCGTTTTCAGCCCATTACCGGCATATGGAAGAAACAGCAGTAAGCACAGGGAAATATCTGCTTCTAAATCCAAAACGCAGCTATCTAACAGAACGGTTGTCAATGTGTGCACTCAACTTCCAGAGTTAAACCCGTGTGTGGATTCAGCAGTCTGCAGAGACTTTCTCTGCATAGTCCCAAAACAGGCGTTTTCAGCCCATTACCGGCATATGGAAGAAACAGCAGTAAGCACAGGGAAATATCTGCTTCTAAATCCAAAACGCAGCTATCTAACAGAACGGTTGTCAATGTGTGCACTCAACTTCCAGAGTTAAACCGGTGTGTGGATTCAGCAGTCTGCAGAGACTTTCTCTGCAGAGTCCCAAAACAGGCGTTTTCAGCCCATTACCGGCATATGGAAGAAACAGCAGTAAGCACAGGGAAATATCTGCTTCTAAATCCAAAACGCAGCTATCTAACAGAACGGTTGTCAATGTGTGCACTCAACTTCCAGAGTTAAACCCGTGTGTGGATTCAGCAGTCTGCAGAGACTTTCTCTGCAGAGTCCCAAAACAGGCGTTTTCAGCCCATTACCGGCATATGGAAGAAACAGCAGTAAGCACAGGGAAATATCTGCTTCTAAATCCAAAACGCAGCTATCTAACAGAACGGTTGTCAATGTGTGCACTCAACTTCCAGAGTTAAACCCGTGTGTGGATTCAGCAGTCTGCAGAGACTTTCTCTGCAGAGTCCCAAAACAGGCGTTTTCAGCCCATTACCGGCATATGGAAGAAACAGCAGTAAGCACAGGGAAATATCTGCTTCTCAATCCAAAACGCAGCTATCTAACAGAACGGTTGTCAATGTGTGCACTCAACTTCCAGAGTTAAACCCGTGTGTGGATTCAGCAGTCTGCAGAGACTTTCTCTGCATAGTCCCAAAACAGGCGTTTTCAGCCCATTACCGGCATAAGGAAGAAACAGCAGTAAGCACAGGGAAATATCTGCTTCTAAATCCAAAACGCAGCGATCTAACAGAACGGTTGTCAATGTGTCCACTCAACTTCCAGAGTTAAACCCGTGTGTGGATTCAGCAGTCTGCAGAGACTTTCTCTGCAGAGTCCCAAGACAGGCGTTTTCAGCCCATTACCGGCATATGGAAGAAACAGCAGTAAGCACAGGGAAATATCTGCTTCTAAATCCAAAACGCAGCTATCTAACAGAACGGTTGTCAATGTGTGCACTCAACTTCCAGAGTTAAACCCGTGTGTGGATTCAGCAGTCTGCAGAGACTTTCTCTGCAGAGTCCCAAAACAGGCGTTTTCAGCCCATTACCGGCATATGGAAGAAACAGCAGTAAGCACAGGGAAATATCTGCTTCTAAATCCAAAACGCAGCTATCTAACAGAACGGTTGTCAATGTGTGCACTCAACTTCCAGAGTTAAACCCGTGTGTGGATTCAGCAGTCTGCAGAGACTTTCTCTGCAGAGTCCCAAGACAGGCGTTTTCAGCCCATTACCGGCATATGGAAGAAACAGCAGTAAGCACAGGGAAATATCTGCTTCTAAATCCAAAACGCAGCTATCTAACAGAACGGTTGTCAATGTGTGCACTCAACTTCCAGAGTTAAACCCGTGTGTGGATTCAGCAGTCTGCAGAGACTTTCTCTGCAGAGTCCCAAGACAGGCGTTTTCAGCCCATTACCGGCATATGGAAGAAACAGCAGTAAGCACAGGGAAATATCTGCTTCTAAATCCAAAACGCAGCTATCTAACAGAACGGTTGTCAATGTGTGCACTCAACTTCCAGAGTTAAACCCGTGTGTGGATTCAGCAGTCTGCAGAGACTTTCTCTGCAGAGTCCCAAAACAGGCGTTTTCAGCCCATTACCGGCATATGGAAGAAACAGCAGTAAGCACAGGGAAATATCTGCTTCTAAATCCAAAACGCAGCTATCTAACAGAACGGTTGTCAATGTGTGCACTCAACTTCCAGAGTTAAACCGGTGTGTGGATTCAGCAGTCTGCAGAGACTTTCTCTGCAGAGTCCCAAAACAGGCGTTTTCAGCCCATTACCGGCATATGGAAGAAACAGCAGTAAGCACAGGGAAATATCTGCTTCTAAATCCAAAACGCAGCTATCTAACAGAACGGTTGTCAATGTGTGCACTCAACTTCCAGAGTTAAACCCGTGTGTGGATTCAGCAGTCTGCAGAGACTTTCTCTGCAGAGTCCCAAAACAGGCGTTTTCAGCCCATTACCGGCATATGGAAGAAACAGCAGTAAGCACAGGGAAATATCTGCTTCTAAATCCAAAACGCAGCTATCTAACAGAACGGTTGTCAATGTGTGCACTCAACTTCCAGAGTTAAACCCGTGTGTGGATTCAGCAGTCTGCAGAGACTTTCTCTGCAGAGTCCCAAAACAGGCGTTTTCAGCCCATTACCGGCATATGGAAGAAACAGCAGTAAGCACAGGGAAATATCTGCTTCTCAATCCAAAACGCAGCTATCTAACAGAACGGTTGTCAATGTGTGCACTCAACTTCCAGAGTTAAACCCGTGTGTGGATTCAGCAGTCTGCAGAGACTTTCTCTGCATAGTCCCAAAACAGGCGTTTTCAGCCCATTACCGGCATAAGGAAGAAACAGCAGTAAGCACAGGGAAATATCTGCTTCTAAATCCAAAACGCAGCGATCTAACAGAACGGTTGTCAATGTGTCCACTCAACTTCCAGAGTTAAACCCGTGTGTGGATTCAGCAGTCTGCAGAGACTTTCTCTGCAGAGTCCCAAGACAGGCGTTTTCAGCCCATTACCGGCATATGGAAGAAACAGCAGTAAGCACAGGGAAATATCTGCTTCTAAATCCAAAACGCAGCTATCTAACAGAACGGTTGTCAATGTGTGCACTCAACTTCCAGAGTTAAACCCGTGTGTGGATTCAGCAGTCTGCAGAGACTTTCTCTGCAGAGTCCCAAAACAGGCGTTTTCAGCCCATTACCGGCATATGGAAGAAACAGCAGTAAGCACAGGGAAATATCTGCTTCTAAATCCAAAACGCAGCTATCTAACAGAACGGTTGTCAATGTGTGCACTCAACTTCCAGAGTTAGACCCGTGTGTGGATTCAGCAGTCTGCAGAGACTTTCTCTGCAGAGTCCCAAGACAGGCGTTTTCAGCCCATTACCGGCATATGGAAGAAACAGCAGTAAGCACAGGGAAATATCTGCTTCTAAATCCAAAACGCAGCTATCTAACAGAACGGTTGTCAATGTGTGCACTCAACTTCCAGAGTTAAACCCGTGTGTGGATTCAGCAGTCTGCAGAGACTTTCTCTGCAGAGTCCCAAGACAGGCGTTTTCAGCCCATTACCGGCATATGGAAGAAACAGCAGTAAGCACAGGGAAATATCTGCTTCTAAATCCAAAACGCAGCTATCTAACAGAACGGTTGTCAATGTGTGCACTCAACTTCCAGAGTTAAACCCGTGTGTGGATTCAGCAGTCTGCAGAGACTTTCTCTGCAGAGTCCCAAAACAGGCGTTTTCAGCCCATTACCGGCATATGGAAGAAACAGCAGTAAGCACAGGGAAATATCTGCTTCTAAATCCAAAACGCAGCTATCTAACAGAACGGTTGTCAATGTGTGCACTCAACTTCCAGAGTTAAACCCGTGTGTGGATTCAGCAGTCTGCAGAGACTTTCTCTGCAGAGTCCCAAAACAGGCGTTTTCAGCCCATTACCGGCATATGGAAGAAACAGCAGTAAGCACAGGGAAATATCTGCTTCTAAATCCAAAACGCAGCTATCTAACAGAACGGTTGTCAATGTGTGCACTCAACTTCCAGAGTTAAACCCGTGTGTGGATTCAGCAGTCTGCAGAGACTTTCTCTGCAGAGTCCCAAGACAGGCGTTTTCAGCCCATTACCGGCATATGGAAGAAACAGCAGTAAGCACAGGGAAATATCTGCTTCTAAATCCAAAACGCAGCTATCTAACAGAACGGTTGTCAATGTGTGCACTCAACTTCCAGAGTTAAACCCGTGTGTGGATAGCAGCAGTCTGCAGAGACTTTCTCTGCAGAGTCCCAAAACAGGCGTTTTCAGCCCTTTACCGGCATATGGAAGAAACAGCAGTAAGCACAGGGAAATATCTGCTTCTAAATCCAAAACGCAGGTATCTAACAGAACGGTTGTCAATGTGTGCACTCAACTTCCAGAGTTAAACCCGTGTGTGGATTCAGCAGTCTGCAGAGACTTTCTCTGCAGAGTCCCAAAACAGGCGTTTTCAGCCCATTACCGGCATATGGAAGAAACAGCAGTAAGCACAGGGAAATATCTGCTTCTAAATCCAAAACGCAGCTATCTAACAGAACGGTTGTCAATGTGTGCACTCAACTTCCAGAGTTAAACCCGTGTGTGGATTCAGCAGTCTGCAGAGACTTTCTCTGCAGAGTCCCAAAACAGGCGTTTTCAGCCCATTACCGGCATATGGAAGAAACAGCAGTAAGCACAGGGAAATATCTGCTTCTAAATCCAAAACGCAGCTATCTAACAGAACGGTTGTCAATATGTGCACTCAACTTCCAGAGTTAAACCCGTGTGTGGATTCAGCAGTCTGCAGAGACTTTCTCTGCATAGTCCCAAAACAGGCGTTTTCAGCCCATTACCGGCATAAGGAAGAAACAGCAGTAAGCACAGGGAAATATCTGCTTCTAAATCCAAAACGCAGCGATCTAACAGAACGGTTGTCAATGTGTGCACTCAACTTCCAGAGTTAAACCAGTGTGTGGATTCAGCAGTCTGCAGAGGCTTTCTCTGCAGAGTCCCAAGACAGGCGTTTTCAGCCCATTACCGGCATATGGAAGAAACAGCAGTAAGCACAGGGAAATATCTGCTTCTAAATCCAAAACGCAGCTATCTAACAGAACGGTTGTCAATGTGTGCACTCAACTTCCAGAGTTAAACCCGTGTGTGGATTCAGCAGTCTGCAGAGACTTTCTCTGCAGAGTCCCAAAACAGGCGTTTTTCAGCCCATTACCGGCATATGGAAGAAACAGCAGTAAGCACAGGGAAATATCTGCTTCTAAATCCAAAACGCAGCTATCTAACAGAACGGTTGTCAATGTGTGCACTCAACTTCCAGAGTTAAACCCGTGTGTGGATTCAGCAGTCTGCAGAGACTTTCTCTGCAGAGTCCCAAGTCAGGCGTTTTCAGCCCATTACCGGCATATGGAAGAAACAGCAGTAAGCACAGGGAAATATCTGCTTCTAAATCCAAAACGCAGCTATCTAACAGAACGGTTGTCAATGTGTGCACTCAACTTCCAGAGTTAAACCCGTGTGTGGATTAGTCTGCAGAGACTTTCTCTGCAGAGTCCCAAGACAGGCGTTTTCAGCCCATTACCGGCATATGGAAGAAACAGCAGTAAGCACAGGGAAATATCTGCTTCTAAATCCAAAACGCAGCTATCTAACAGAACGGTTGTCAATGTGTGCACTCAACTTCCAGAGTTAAACCCGTGTGTGGATTCAGCAGTCTGCAGAGACTTTCTCTGCAGAGTCCCAAAACAGGCGTTTTCAGCCCATTACCGGCATATGGAAGAAACAGCAGTAAGCACAGGGAAATATCTGCTTCTAAATCCAAAACGCAGCTATCTAACAGAACGGTTGTCAATGTGTGCACTCAACTTCCAGAGTTAAACCCGTGTGTGGATTCAGCAGTCTGCAGAGACTTTCTCTGCAGAGTCCCCAAAACAGGCGTTTTCAGCCCATTACCGGCATATGGAAGAAACAGCAGTAAGCACAGGGAAATATCTGCTTCTAAATCCAAAAGGCAGCTATCTAACAGAACGGTTGTCAATGTGTGCACTCAACTTCCAGAGTTAAACCCGTGTGTGGATTCAGCAGTCTGCAGAGACTTTCTCTGCAGAGTCCCAAGACAGGCGTTTTCAGCCCATTAACCGGCATATGGAAGAAACAGCAGTAAGCACAGGGAAATATCTGCTTCTAAATCCAAAACGCAGCTATCTAACAGAACGGTTGTCAATGTGTGCACTCAACTTCCAGAGTTAAACCCGTGTGTGGATAGCAGCAGTCTGCAGAGACTTTCTCTGCAGAGTCCCAAAACAGGCGTTTTCAGCCCTTTACCGGCATATGGAAGAAACAGCAGTAAGCACAGGGAAATATCTGCTTCTAAATCCAAAACGCAGCTATCTAACAGAACGGTTGTCAATGTGTGCACTCAACTTCCAGAGTTAAACCCGTGTGTGGATTCAGCAGTCTGCAGAGACTTTCTCTGCAGAGTCCCAAAACAGGCGTTTTCAGCCCATTACCGGCATATGGAAGAAACAGCAGTAAGCACAGGGAAATATCTGCTTCTAAATCCAAAACGCAGCTATCTAACAGAACGGTTGTCAATGTGTGCACTCAAGTTCCAGAGTTAAACCCGTGTGTGGATTCAGCAGTCTGCAGAGACTTTCTCTGCAGAGTCCCAAAACAGGCGTTTTCAGCCCATTACCGGCATATGGAAGAAACAGCAGTAAGCACAGGGAAATATCTGCTTCTAAAATCCAAAACGCAGCTATCTAACAGAACGGTTGTCAATGTGTGCACTCAACTTCCAGAGTTAAACCGGTGTGTGGATTCAGCAGTCTGCAGAGACTTTCTCTGCAGAGTCCCAAAACAGGCGTTTTCAGCCCATTACCGGCATATGGAAGAAACAGCAGTAAGCACAGGGAAATATCTGCTTCTAAATCCAAAACGCAGCTATCTAACAGAACGGTTGTCAATGTGTGCACTCAACTTCCAGAGTTAAACCCGTGTGTGGATTCAGCAGTCTGCAGAGACTTTCTCTGCAGAGTCCCAAAACAGGCGTTTTCAGCCCATTACCGGCATATGGAAGAAACAAGCAGTAAGCACAGGGAAATATCTGCTTCTAAATCCAAAACGCAGCTATCTAACAGAACGGTTGTCAATGTGTGCACTCAACTTCCAGAGTTAAACCCGTGTGTGGATTCAGCAGTCTGCAGAGACTTTCTCTGCAGAGTCCCAAAACAGGCGTTTTCAGCCCATTACCGGCATATGGAAGAAACAGCAGTAAGCAACAGGGAAATATCTGCTTCTAAATCCAAAACGCAGCTATCTAACAGAACGGTTGTCAATGTGTGCACTCAACTTCCAGAGTTAAACCCGTGTGTGGATTCAGCAGTCTGCAGAGACTTTCTCTGCAGAGTCCCAAAACAGGCGTTTTCAGCCCATTACCGGCATATGGAAGAAACAGCAGTAAGCACAGGGAAATATCTGCTTCTAAATCCAAAACGCAGCTATCTAACAGAACGGTTGTCAATGTGTGCACTCAACTTCCAGAGTTAAACCCGTGTGTGGATCAGCAGTCTGCAGAGACTTTCTCTGCAGAGTCCCAAAACAGGCGTTTTCAGCCCATTACCGGCATATGGAAGAAACAGCAGTAAGCACAGGGAAATATCTGCTTCTAAATCCAAAACGCAGCTATCTAACAGAACGGTTGTCAATGTGTGCACTCAACTTCCAGAGTTAAACCCGTGTGTGGATTCAGCAGTCTGCAGAGACTTTCTCTGCAGAGTCCCAAAACAGGCGTTTTCAGCCCATTACCGGCATATGGAAGAAACAGCAGTAAGCACAGGGAAATATCTGCTTCTAAATCCAAAACGCAGCTATCTAACAGAACGGTTGTCAATGTGTGCACTCAACTTCCAGAGTTAAACCCGTGTGTGGATTCAGCAGTCTGCAGACACTTTCTCTGCAGAGTCCCAAAACAGGCGTTTTCAGCCCATTACCGGCATATGGAAGAAACAGCAGTAAGCACAGGGAAATATCTGCTTCTAAATCCAAAACGCAGCTATCTAACAGAACGGTTTTCAATGTGTGCACTCAACTTCCAGAGTTAAACCCGTGTGTGGATTCAGCAGTCTGCAAACACTTTCTCTGCAGAGTCCCAAAACAGGCGTTTTCAGCCCATTACCGGCATATGGAAGAAACAGCAGTAAGCACAGGGAAATATCTGCTTCTAAATCCAAAACGCAGCTATCTAACAGAACGGTTGTCAATGTGTGCACTCAACTTCCAGAGTTAAACCCGTGTGTGGATTCAGCAGTCTGCAGAGACTTTCTCTGCAGAGTCCCAAAACAGGCGTTTTCAGCCCATTACCGGCATATGGAAGAAACAGCAGTAAGCACAGGGAAATATCTGCTTCTAAATCCAAAACGCAGCTATCTAACAGAACGGTTGTCAATGTGTGCACTCAACTTCCAGAGTTAAACCCGTGTGTGGATTCAGCAGTCTGCAGAGACTTTCTCTGCAGAGTCCCAAAACAGGCGTTTTCAGCCCATTACCGGCATATGGAAGAAACAGCAGTAAGCACAGGGAAATATCTGCTTCTAAATCCAAAACGCAGCTATCTAACAGAACGGTTGTCAATGTGTGCACTCAACTTCCAGAGTTAAACCCGTGTGTGGATTCAGCAGTCTGCAGAGACTTTCTCTGCATAGTCCCAAAACAGGCGTTTTCAGCCCATTACCGGCATAAGGAAGAAACAGCAGTAAGCACAGGGAAATATCTGCTTCTAAATCCAAAACGCAGCGATCTAACAGAACGGTTGTCAATGTGTGCACTCAACTTCCAGAGTTAAACCCGTGTGTGGATTCAGCAGTCTGCAGAGACTTTCTCTGCAGAGTCCCAAGACAGGCGTTTTCAGCCCATTACCGGCATATGGAAGAAACAGCAGTAAGCACAGGGAAATATCTGCTTCTAAATCCAAAACGCAGCTATCTAACAGAACGGTTGTCAATGTGTGCACTCAACTTCCAGAGTTAAACCCGTGTGTGGATTCAGCAGTCTGCAGAGACTTTCTCTGCAGAGTCCCAAAACAGGCGTTTTCAGCCCATTACCGGCATATGGAAGAAACAGCAGTAAGCACAGGGAAATATCTGCTTCTAAATCCAAAACGCAGCTATCTAACAGAACGGTTGTCAATGTGTGCACTCAACTTCCAGAGTTAAACCCGTGTGTGGATTCAGCAGTCTGCAGAGACTTTCTCTGCAGAGTCCCAAGACAGGCGTTTTCAGCCCATTACCGGCCTATGGAAGAAACAGCAGTAAGCACAGGGAAATATCTGCTTCTAAATCCAAAACGCAGCTATCTAACAGAACGGTTGTCAATGTGTGCACTCAACTTCCAGAGTTAAACCCGTGTGTGGATTCAGCAGTCTGCAGAGACTTTCTCTGCAGAGTCCCAAGACAGGCGTTTTCAGCCCATTACCGGCATATGGAAGAAACAGCAGAAAGCACAGGGAAATATCTGCTTCTAAATCCAAAACGCAGCTATCTAACAGAACGGTTTTCAATGTGTGCACTCAACTTCCAGAGTTAAACCCGTGTGTGGATTCAGCAGTCTGCAAACACTTTCTCTGCAGAGTCCCAAAACAGGCGTTTTCAGCCCATTACCGGCATATGGAAGAAACAGCAGTAAGCACAGGGAAATATCTGCTTCTAAATCCAAAACGCAGCTATCTAACAGAACGGTTGTCAATGTGTGCACTCAACTTCCAGAGTTAAACCCGTGTGTGGATTCAGCAGTCTGCAGAGACTTTCTCTGCAGAGTCCCAAAACAGGCGTTTTCAGCCCATTACCGGCATATGGAAGAAACAGCAGTAAGCACAGGGAAATATCTGCTTCTAAATCCAAAACGCAGCTATCTAACAGAACGGTTGTCAATGTGTGCACTCAACTTCCAGAGTTAAACCCGTGTGTGGATTCAGCAGTCTGCAGAGACTTTCTCTGCAGAGTCCCAAAACAGGCGTTTTCAGCCCATTACCGGCATATGGAAGAAACAGCAGTAAGCACAGGGAAATATCTGCTTCTAAATCCAAAACGCAGCTATCTAACAGAACGGTTGTCAATGTGTGCACTCAACTTCCAGAGTTAAACCCGTGTGTGGATTCAGCAGTCTGCAGAGACTTTCTCTGCAGAGTCCCAAAACAGGCGTTTTCAGCCCATTACCGGCATATGGAAGAAACAGCAGTAAGCACAGGGAAATATCTGCTTCTAAATCCAAAACGCAGCTATCTAACAGAACGGTTGTAAATGTGTGCACTCAACTTCCAGAGTTAAACCCGTGTGTGGATTCAGCAGTCTGCAGAGACTTTCTCTGCAGAGTCCCAAGACAGGCGTTTTCAGCCCATTACCGGCATATGGAAGAAACAGCAGTAAGCACAGGGAAATATCTGCTTCTAAATCCAAAACGCAGCTATCTAACAGAACGGTTGTCAGTGTGTGCACTCAACATCCAGAGTTAAACCCGTGTGTGGATTCAGCAGTCTGCAGAGACTTTCTCTGCAGAGTCCCAAGACAGGCGTTTTCAGCCCATTACCGGCATATGGAAGAAACAGCAGTAAGCACAGGGAAATATCTGCTTCTAAATCCAAAACGCAGCTATCTAACAGAACGGTTGTCAATGTGTGCACTCAACTTCCAGAGTTAAACCCGTGTGTGGATTCAGCAGTCTGCAGAGACTTTCTCTGCAGAGTCCCAAAACAGGCGTTTTCAGCCCATTACCGGCATATGGAAGAAACAGCAGTAAGCACAGGGAAATATCTGCTTCTAAATCCAAAACGCAGCTATCTAACAGAACGGTTGTCAATGTGTGCACTCAACTTCCAGAGTTAAACCCGTGTGTGGATTCAGCAGTCTGCAGAGACTTTCTCTGCAGAGTCCCAAAACAGGCGTTTTCAGCCCATTACCGGCATATGGAAGAAACAGCAGTAAGCACAGGGAAATATCTGCTTCTAAATCCAAAACGCAGCTATCTAACAGAACGGTTGTCAATGTGTGCACTCAACTTCCAGAGTTAAACCCGTGTGTGGATTCAGCAGTCTGCAGAGACTTTCTCTGCAGAGTCCCAAGACAGGCGTTTTCAGCCCATTACCGGCATAAGGAAGAAACAGCAGTAAGCACAGGGAAATATCTGCTTCTAAATCCAAAACGCAGCTATCTAACAGAACGGTTGTCAATGTGTGCACTCAACTTCCAGAGTTAAACCCGTGTGTGGATTCAGCAGTCTGCAGAGACTTTCTCTGCAGAGTCCCAAGACAGGCGTTTTCAGCCCATTACCGGCATATGGAAGAAACAGCAGAAAGCACAGGGAAATATCTGCTTCTAAATCCAAAACGCAGCTATCTAACAGAACGGTTTTCAATGTGTGCACTCAACTTCCAGAGTTAAACCCGTGTGTGGATTCAGCAGTCTGCAAACACTTTCTCTGCAGAGTCCCAAAACAGGCGTTTTCAGCCCATTACCGGCATATGGAAGAAACAGCAGTAAGCACAGGGAAATATCTGCTTCTAAATCCAAAACGCAGCTATCTAACAGAACGGTTGTCAATGTGTGCACTCAACTTCCAGAGTTAAACCCGTGTGTGGATTCAGCAGTCTGCAGAGACTTTCTCTGCAGAGTCCCAAAACAGGCGTTTTCAGCCCATTACCGGCATATGGAAGAAACAGCAGTAAGCACAGGGAAATATCTGCTTCTAAATCCAAAACGCAGCTATCTAACAGAACGGTTGTCAATGTGTGCACTCAACTTCCAGAGTTAAACCCGTGTGTGGATTCAGCAGTCTGCAGAGACTTTCTCTGCAGAGTCCCAAAACAGGCGTTTTCAGCCCATTACCGGCATATGGAAGAAACAGCAGTAAGCACAGGGAAATATCTGCTTCTAAATCCAAAACGCAGCTATCTAACAGAACGGTTGTCAATGTGTGCACTCAACTTCCAGAGTTAAACCCGTGTGTGGATTCAGCAGTCTGCAGAGACTTTCTCTGCATAGTCCCAAAACAGGCGTTTTCAGCCCATTACCGGCATATGGAAGAAACAGCAGTAAGCACAGGGAAATATCTGCTTCTAAATCCAAAACGCAGCTATCTAACAGAACGGTTGTCAATGTGTGCACTCAACTTCCAGAGTTAAACCCGTGTGTGGATTCAGCAGTCTGCAGAGACTTTCTCTGCAGAGTCCCAAGACAGGCGTTTTCAGCCCATTACCGGCATATGGAAGAAACAGCAGTAAGCACAGGGAAATATCTGCTTCTAAATCCAAAACGCAGCTATCTAACAGAACGGTTGTCAATGTGTGCACTCAACATCCAGAGTTAAACCCGTGTGTGGATTCAGCAGTCTGCAGAGACTTTCTCTGCAGAGTCCCAAGACAGGCGTTTTCAGCCCATTACCGGCATATGGAAGAAACAGCAGTAAGCACAGGGAAATATCTGCTTCTAAATCCAAAACGCAGCTATCTAACAGAACGGTTGTCAATGTGTGCACTCAACTTCCAGAGTTAAACCCGTGTGTGGATTCAGCAGTCTGCAGAGACTTTCTCTGCAGAGTCCCAAAACAGGCGTTTTCAGCCCATTACCGGCATATGGAAGAAACAGCAGTAAGCACAGGGAAATATCTGCTTCTAAATCCAAAACGCAGCTATCTAACAGAACGGTTGTCAATGTGTGCACTCAACTTCCAGAGTTAAACCCGTGTGTGGATTCAGCAGTCTGCAGAGACTTTCTCTGCAGAGTCCCAAAACAGGCGTTTTCAGCCCATTACCGGCATATGGAAGAAACAGCAGTAAGCACAGGGAAATATCTGCTTCTAAATCCAAAACGCAGCTATCTAACAGAACGGTTGTCAATGTGTGCACTCAACTTCCAGAGTTAAACCCGTGTGTGGATTCAGCAGTCTGCAGAGACTTTCTCTGCAGAGTCCCAAGACAGGCGTTTTCAGCCCATTACCGGCATAAGGAAGAAACAGCAGTAAGCACAGGGAAATATCTGCTTCTAAATCCAAAACGCAGCGATCTAACAGAACGGTTGTCAATGTGTGCACTCAACTTCCAGAGTTAAACCCGTGTGTGGATTCAGCAGTCTGCAGAGACTTTCTCTGCAGAGTCCCAAGACAGGCGTTTTCAGCCCATTACCGGCATATGGAAGAAACAGCAGTAAGCACAGGGAAATATCTGCTTCTAAATCCAAAACGCAGCTATCTAACAGAACGGTTGTCAATGTGTGCACTCAACTTCCAGAGTTAAACCCGTGTGTGGATTCAGCAGTCTGCAGAGACTTTCTCTGCAGAGTCCCAAAACAGGCGTTGTCAGCCCATTACCGGCATATGGAAGAAACAGCAGTAAGCACAGGGAAATATCTGCTTCTAAATCCAAAACGCAGCGATCTAACAGAACGGTTGTCAATGTGTGCACTCAACTTCCAGAGTTAAACCCGTGTGTGGATTCAGCAGTCTGCAGAGACTTTCTCTGCATAGTCCCAAAACAGGCGTTTTCAGCCCATTACCGGCATATGGAAGAAACAGCAGTAAGCACAGGGAAATATCTGCTTCTAAATCCAAAACGCAGCGATCTAACAGAACGGTTGTCAATGTGTGCACTCAACTTCCAGAGTTAAACCCGTGTGTGGATTCAGCAGTCTGCAGAGACTTTCTCTGCAGAGTCCCAAGACAGGCGTTTTCAGCCCATTACCGGCATATGGAAGAAACAGCAGTAAGCACAGGGAAATATCTGCTTCTAAATCCAAAACGCAGCTATCTAACAGAACGGTTGTCAATGTGTGCACTCAACATCCAGAGTTAAACCCGTGTGTGGATTCAGCAGTCTGCAGAGACTTTCTCTGCAGAGTCCCAAGACAGGCGTTTTCAGCCCATTACCGGCATATGGAAGAAACAGCAGGAAGCACAGGGAAATATCTGCTTCTAAATCCAAAACGCAGCTATCTAACAGAACGGTTGTCAATGTGTGCACTCAACTTCCAGAGTTAAACCCGTGTGTGGATTCAGCAGTCTGCAGAGACTTTCTCTGCAGAGTCCCAAGACAGGCGTTTTCAGCCCATTACCGGCATATGGAAGAAACAGCAGTAAGCACAGGGAAATATCTGCTTCTAAATCCAAAACGCAGCTATCTAACAGAACGGTTGTCAATGTGTGCACTCAACTTCCAGAGTTAAACCCGTGTGTGGATTCAGCAGTCTGCAGAGACTTTCTCTGCATAGTCCCAAAACAGGCGTTTTCAGCCCATTACCGGCATAAGGAAGAAACAGCAGTAAGCACAGGGAAATATCTGCTTCTAAATCCAAAACGCAGCGATCTAACAGAACGGTTGTCAATGTGTGCACTCAACTTCCAGAGTTAAACCCGTGTGTGGATTCAGCAGTCTGCAGAGACTTTCTCTGCAGAGTCCCAAGACAGGCGTTTTCAGCCCATTACCGGCATATGGAAGAAACAGCAGTAAGCACAGGGAAATATCTGCTTCTAAATCCAAAACGCAGCTATCTAACAGAACGGTTGTCAATGTGTGCACTCAACTTCCAGAGTTAAACCCGTGTGTGGATTCAGCAGTCTGCAGAGACTTTCTCTGCAGAGTCCCAAAACAGGCGTTTTCAGCCCATTACCGGCATATGGAAGAAACAGCAGTAAGCACAGGGAAATATCTGCTTCTAAATCCAAAACGCAGCTATCTAACAGAACGGTTGTCAATGTGTGCACTCAACTTCCAGAGTTAAACCCGTGTGTGGATTCAGCAGTCTGCAGAGACTTTCTCTGCAGAGTCCCAAGACAGGCGTTTTCAGCCCATTACCGGCCTATGGAAGAAACAGCAGTAAGCACAGGGAAATATCTGCTTCTAAATCCAAAACGCAGCTATCTAACAGAACGGTTGTCAATGTGTGCACTCAACTTCCAGAGTTAAACCCGTGTGTGGATTCAGCAGTCTGCAGAGACTTTCTCTGCAGAGTCCCAAGACAGGCGTTTTCAGCCCATTACCGGCATATGGAAGAAACAGCAGAAAGCACAGGGAAATATCTGCTTCTAAATCCAAAACGCAGCTATCTAACAGAACGGTTGTCAATGTGTGCACTCAACTTCCAGAGTTAAACCCGTGTGTGGATTCAGCAGTCTGCAGAGACTTTCTCTGCAGAGTCCCAAAACAGGCGTTTTCAGCCCATTACCGGCATATGGAAGAAACAGCAGTAAGCACAGGGAAATATCTGCTTCTAAATCCAAAACGCAGCTATCTAACAGAACGGTTGTCAATGTGTGCACTCAACTTCCAGAGTTAAACCCGTGTGTGGATTCAGCAGTCTGCAGAGACTTTCTCTGCAGAGTCCCAAAACAGGCGTTTTCAGCCCATTACCGGCATATGGAAGAAACAGCAGTAAGCACAGGGAAATATCTGCTTCTAAATCCAAAACGCAGCTATCTAACAGAACGGTTGTCAATGTGTGCACTCAACTTCCAGAGTTAAACCCGTGTGTGGATTCAGCAGTCTGCAGAGACTTTCTCTGCAGAGTCCCAAGACAGGCGTTTTCAGCCCATTACCGGCATATGGAAGAAACAGCAGTAAGCACAGGGAAATATCTGCTTCTAAATCCAAAACGCAGCTATCTAACAGAACGGTTGTCAATGTGTGCACTCAACTTCCAGAGTTAAACCCGTGTGTGGATAGCAGCAGTCTGCAGAGACTTTCTCTGCAGAGTCCCAAAACAGGCGTTTTCAGCCCTTTACCGGCATATGGAAGAAACAGCAGTAAGCACAGGGAAATATCTGCTTCTAAATCCAAAACGCAGCTATCTAACAGAACGGTTGTCAATGTGTGCACTCAACTTCCAGAGTTAAACCCGTGTGTGGATTCAACAGTCTGCAGAGACTTTCTCTGCAGAGTCCCAAAACAGGCGTTTTCAGCCCATTACCGGCATATGGAAGAAACAGCAGTAAGCACAGGGAAATATCTGCTTCTAAATCCAAAACGCAGCTATCTAACAGAACGGTTGTCAATGTGTGCACTCAAGTTCCAGAGTTAAACCCGTGTGTGGATTCAGCAGTCTGCAGAGACTTTCTCTGCAGAGTCCCAAAACAGGCGTTTTCAGCCCATTACCGGCATATGGAAGAAACAGCAGTAAGCACAGGGAAATATCTGCTTCTAAATCCAAAACGCAGCTATCTAACAGAACGGTTGTCAATGTGTGCACTCAACTTCCAGAGTTAAACCCGTGTGTGGATTCAGCAGTCTGCAGAGACTTTCTCTGCATAGTCCCAAAACAGGCGTTTTCAGCCCATTACCGGCATAAGGAAGAAACAGCAGTAAGCACAGGGAAATATCTGCTTCTAAATCCAAAACGCAGCGATCTAACAGAACGGTTGTCAATGTGTGCACTCAACTTCCAGAGTTAAACCCGTGTGTGGATTCAGCAGTCTGCAGAGACTTTCTCTGCAGAGTCCCAAGACAGGCGTTTTCAGCCCATTACCGGCATATGGAAGAAACAGCAGTAAGCACAGGGAAATATCTGCTTCTAAATCCAAAACGCAGCTATCTAACAGAACGGTTGTCAATGTGTGCACTCAACTTCCAGAGTTAAACCCGTGTGTGGATTCAGCAGTCTGCAGAGACTTTCTCTGCAGAGTCCCAAAACAGGCGTTTTCAGCCCATTACCGGCATATGGAAGAAACAGCAGTAAGCACAGGGAAATATCTGCTTCTAAATCCAAAACGCAGCTATCTAACAGAACGGTTGTCAATGTGTGCACTCAACTTCCAGAGTTAAACCCGTGTGTGGATTCAGCAGTCTGCAGAGACTTTCTCTGCAGAGTCCCAAGACAGGCGTTTTCAGCCCATTACCGGCATATGGAAGAAACAGCAGTAAGCACAGGGAAATATCTGCTTCTAAATCCAAAACGCAGCGATCTAACAGAACGGTTGTCAATGTGTGCACTCAACTTCCAGAGTTAAACCCGTGTGTGGATTCAGCAGTCTGCAGAGACTTTCTCTGCAGAGTCCCAAGACAGGCGTTTTCAGCCCATTACCGGCATATGGAAGAAACAGCAGTAAGCACAGGGAAATATCTGCTTCTAAATCCAAAACGCAGCTATCTAACAGAACGGTTGTCAATGTGTGCACTCAACTTCCAGAGTTAAACCCGTGTGTGGATTCAGCAGTCTGCAGAGACTTTCTCTGCAGAGTCCCAAAACAGGCGTTTTCAGCCCATTACCGGCATATGGAAGAAACAGCAGTAAGCACAGGGAAATATCTGCTTCTAAATCCAAAACGCAGCTATCTAACAGAACGGTTGTCAATGTGTGCACTCAACTTCCAGAGTTAAACCGGTGTGTGGATTCAGCAGTCTGCAGAGACTTTCTCTGCAGAGTCCCAAGACAGGCGTTTTCAGCCCATTACCGGCATATGGAAGAAACAGCAGTAAGCACAGGGAAATATCTGCTTCTAAATCCAAAACGCAGCTATCTAACAGAACGGTTGTCAATGTGTGCACTCAACTTCCAGAGTTAAACCCGTGTGTGGATTCAGCAGTCTGCAGAGACTTTCTCTGCAGAGTCCCAAGACAGGCGTTTTCAGCCCATTACCGGCATATGGAAGAAACAGCAGTAAGCACAGGGAAATATCTGCTTCTAAATCCAAAACGCAGCTATCTAACAGAACGGTTGTCAATGTGTGCACTCAACTTCCAGAGTTAAACCCGTGTGTGGATTCAGCAGTCTGCAGAGACTTTCTCTGCAGAGTCCCAAAACAGGCGTTTTCAGCCCATTACCGGCATATGGAAGAAACAGCAGTAAGCACAGGGAAATATCTGCTTCTAAATCCAAAATGCAGCTATCTAACAGAACGGTTGTCAATGTGTGCACTCAACTTCCAGAGTTAAACCCGTGTGTGGATAGCAGCAGTCTGCAGAGATTTTCTCTGCAGAGTCCCAAAACAGGCGTTTTCAGCCCTTTACCGGCATATGGAAGAAACAGCAGTAAGCACAGGGAAATATCTGCTTCTAAATCCAAAACGCAGCTATCTAACAGAACGGTTGTCAATGTGTGCACTCAACTTCCAGAGTTAAACCCGTGTGTGGATTCAGCAGTCTGCAGAGACTTTCTCTGCAGAGTCCCAAAACAGGCGTTTTCAGCCCATTACCGGCATATGGAAGAAACAGCAGTAAGCACAGGGAAATATCTGCTTCTAAATCCAAAACGCAGCTATCTAACAGAACGGTTGTCAATGTGTGCACTCAACTTCCAGAGTTAAACCCGTGTGTGGATTCAGCAGTCTGCAGAGACTTTCTCTGCAGAGTCCCAAAACAGGCGTTTTCAGCCCATTACCGGCATATGGAAGAAACAGCAGTAAGCACAGGGAAATATCTGCTTCTAAATCCAAAACGCAGCTATCTAACAGAACGGTTGTCAATGTGTGCACTCAACTTCCAGAGTTAAACCCGTGTGTGGATTCAGCAGTCTGCAGAGACTTTCTCTGCATAGTCCCAAAACAGGCGTTTTCAGCCCATTACCGGCATAAGGAAGAAACAGCAGTAAGCACAGGGAAATATCTGCTTCTAAATCCAAAACGCAGCGATCTAACAGAACGGTTGTCAATGTGTGCACTCAACTTCCAGAGTTAAACCCGTGTGTGGATTCAGCAGTCTGCAGAGACTTTCTCTGCAGAGTCCCAAGACAGGCGTTTTCAGCCCATTACCGGCATATGGAAGAAACAGCAGTAAGCACAGGGAAATATCTGCTTCTAAATCCAAAACGCAGCTATCTAACAGAACGGTTGTCAATGTGTGCACTCAACTTCCAGAGTTAAACCCGTGTGTGGATTCAGCAGTCTGCAGAGACTTTCTCTGCAGAGTCCCAAAACAGGCGTTTTCAGCCCATTACCGGCATATGGAAGAAACAGCAGTAAGCACAGGGAAATATCTGCTTCTAAATCCAAAACGCAGCTATCTAACAGAACGGTTGTCAATGTGTGCACTCAACTTCCAGAGTTAAACCCGTGTGTGGATTCAGCAGTCTGCAGAGACTTTCTCTGCAGAGTCCCAAGACAGGCGTTTTCAGCCCATTACCGGCATATGGAAGAAACAGCAGTAAGCACAGGGAAATATCTGCTTCTAAATCCAAAACGCAGCTATCTAACAGAACGGTTGTCAATGTGTGCACTCAACTTCCAGAGTTAAACCCGTGTGTGGATTCAGCAGTCTGCAGAGACTTTCTCTGCAGAGTCCCAAGACAGGCGTTTTCAGCCCATTACCGGCATATGGAAGAAACAGCAGTAAGCACAGGGAAATATCTGCTTCTAAATCCAAAACGCAGCTATCTAACAGAACGGTTGTCAATGTGTGCACTCAACTTCCAGAGTTAAACCCGTGTGTGGATTCAGCAGTCTGCAGAGACTTTCTCTGCAGAGTCCCAAAACAGGCGTTTTCAGCCCATTACCGGCATATGGAAGAAACAGCAGTAAGCACAGGGAAATATCTGCTTCTAAATCCAAAACGCAGCTATCTAACAGAACGGTTGTCAATGTGTGCACTCAACTTCCAGAGTTAAACCCGTGTGTGGATTCAGCAGTCTGCAGAGACTTTCTCTGCAGAGTCCCAAAACAGGCGTTTTCAGCCCATTACCGGCATATGGAAGAAACAGCAGTAAGCACAGGGAAATATCTGCTTCTAAATCCAAAACGCAGCTATCTAACAGAACGGTTGTCAATGTGTGCACTCAACTTCCAGAGTTAAACCCGTGTGTGGATTCAGCAGTCTGCAGAGACTTTCTCTGCAGAGTCCCAAGACAGGCGTTTTCAGCCCATTACCGGCATATGGAAGAAACAGCAGTAAGCACAGGGAAATATCTGCTTCTAAATCCAAAACGCAGCTATCTAACAGAACGGTTGTCAATGTGTGCACTCAACTTCCAGAGTTAAACCCGTGTGTGGATAGCAGCAGTCTGCAGAGACTTTCTCTGCAGAGTCCCAAAACAGGCGTTTTCAGCCCTTTACCGGCATATGGAAGAAACAGCAGTAAGCACAGGGAAATATCTGCTTCTAAATCCAAAACGCAGCTATCTAACAGAACGGTTGTCAATGTGTGCACTCAACTTCCAGAGTTAAACCCGTGTGTGGATTCAGCAGTCTGCAGAGACTTTCTCTGCAGAGTCCCAAAACAGGCGTTTTCAGCCCATTACCGGCATATGGAAGAAACAGCAGTAAGCACAGGGAAATATCTGCTTCTAAATCCAAAACGCAGCTATCTAACAGAACGGTTGTCAATGTGTGCACTCAAGTTCCAGAGTTAAACCCGTGTGTGGATTCAGCAGTCTGCAGAGACTTTCTCTGCAGAGTCCCAAAACAGGCGTTTTCAGCCCATTACCGGCATATGGAAGAAACAGCAGTAAGCACAGGGAAATATCTGCTTCTAAATCCAAAACGCAGCTATCTAACAGAACGGTTGTCAATGTGTGCACTCAACTTCCAGAGTTAAACCGGTGTGTGGATTCAGCAGTCTGCAGAGACTTTCTCTGCAGAGTCCCAAAACAGGCGTTTTCAGCCCATTACCGGCATATGGAAGAAACAGCAGTAAGCACAGGGAAATATCTGCTTCTAAATCCAAAACGCAGCTATCTAACAGAACGGTTGTCAATGTGTGCACTCAACTTCCAGAGTTAAACCCGTGTGTGGATTCAGCAGTCTGCAGAGACTTTCTCTGCAGAGTCCCAAGACAGGCGTTTTCAGCCCATTACCGGCATATGGAAGAAACAGCAGTAAGCACAGGGAAATATCTGCTTCTAAATCCAAAACGCAGCTATCTAACAGAACGGTTGTCAATGTGTGCACTCAACTTCCAGAGTTAAACCCGTGTGTGGATAGCAGCAGTCTGCAGAGACTTTCTCTGCAGAGTCCCAAAACAGGCGTTTTCAGCCCTTTACCGGCATATGGAAGAAACAGCAGTAAGCACAGGGAAATATCTGCTTCTAAATCCAAAACGCAGCTATCTAACAGAACGGTTGTCAATGTGTGCACTCAACTTCCAGAGTTAAACCCGTGTGTGGATTCAGCAGTCTGCAGAGACTTTCTCTGCAGAGTCCCAAAACAGGCGTTTTCAGCCCATTACCGGCATATGGAAGAAACAGCAGTAAGCACAGGGAAATATCTGCTTCTAAATCCAAAACGCAGCTATCTAACAGAACGGTTGTCAATGTGTGCACTCAACTTCCAGAGTTAAACCCGTGTGTGGATTCAGCAGTCTGCAGAGACTTTCTCTGCAGAGTCCCAAAACAGGCGTTTTCAGCCCATTACCGGCATATGGAAGAAACAGCAGTAAGCACAGCGAAATATCTGCTTCTAAATCCAAAACGCAGCGATCTAACAGAACGGTTGTCAATGTGTGCACTCAACTTCCAGAGTTAAACCCGTGTGTGGATTCAGCAGTCTGCAGAGACTTTCTCTGCATAGTCCCAAAACAGGCGTTTTCAGCCCATTACCGGCATAAGGAAGAAACAGCAGTAAGCACAGGGAAATATCTGCTTCTAAATCCAAAACGCAGCGATCTAACAGAACGGTTGTCAATGTGTGCACTCAACTTCCAGAGTTAAACCCGTGTGTGGATTCAGCAGTCTGCAGAGACTTTCTCTGCAGAGTCCCAAGACAGGCGTTTTCAGCCCATTACCGGCATATGGAAGAAACAGCAGTAAGCACAGGGAAATATCTGCTTCTAAATCCAAAACGCAGCTATCTAACAGAACGGTTGTCAATGTGTGCACTCAACTTCCAGAGTTAAACCCGTGTGTGGATTCAGCAGTCTGCAGAGACTTTCTCTGCAGAGTCCCAAAACAGGCGTTTTCAGCCCATTACCGGCATATGGAAGAAACAGCAGTAAGCACAGGGAAATATCTGCTTCTAAATCCAAAACGCAGCTATCTAACAGAACGGTTGTCAATGTGTGCACTCAACTTCCAGAGTTAAACCCGTGTGTGGATTCAGCAGTCTGCAGAGACTTTCTCTGCAGAGTCCCAAGACAGGCGTTTTCAGCCCATTACCGGCATATGGAAGAAACAGCAGTAAGCACAGGGAAATATCTGCTTCTAAATCCAAAACGCAGCTATCTAACAGAACGGTTGTCAATGTGTGCACTCAACTTCCAGAGTTAAACCCGTGTGTGGATTCAGCAGTCTGCAGAGACTTTCTCTGCAGAGTCCCAAGACAGGCGTTTTCAGCCCATTACCGGCATATGGAAGAAACAGCAGTAAGCACAGGGAAATATCTGCTTCTAAATCCAAAACGCAGCTATCTAACAGAACGGTTGTCAATGTGTGCACTCAACTTCCAGAGTTAAACCCGTGTGTGGATTCAGCAGTCTGCAGAGACTTTCTCTGCAGAGTCCCAAAACAGGCGTTTTCAGCCCATTACCGGCATATGGAAGAAACAGCAGTAAGCACAGGGAAATATCTGCTTCTAAATCCAAAACGCAGCTATCTAACAGAACGGTTGTCAATGTGTGCACTCAACTTCCAGAGTTAAACCCGTGTGTGGATTCAGCAGTCTGCAGAGACTTTCTCTGCAGAGTCCCAAAACAGGCGTTTTCAGCCCATTACCGGCATATGGAAGAAACAGCAGTAAGCACAGGGAAATATCTGCTTCTAAATCCAAAACGCAGCTATCTAACAGAACGGTTGTCAATGTGTGCACTCAACTTCCAGAGTTAAACCCGTGTGTGGATTCAGCAGTCTGCAGAGACTTTCTCTGCAGAGTCCCAAGACAGGCGTTTTCAGCCCATTACCGGCATATGGAAGAAACAGCAGTAAGCACAGGGAAATATCTGCTTCTAAATCCAAAACGCAGCTATCTAACAGAACGGTTGTCAATGTGTGCACTCAACTTCCAGAGTTAAACCCGTGTGTGGATAGCAGCAGTCTGCAGAGACTTTCTCTGCAGAGTCCCAAAACAGGCGTTTTCAGCCCTTTACCGGCATATGGAAGAAACAGCAGTAAGCACAGGGAAATATCTGCTTCTAAATCCAAAACGCAGCTATCTAACAGAACGGTTGTCAATGTGTGCACTCAACTTCCAGAGTTAAACCCGTGTGTGGATTCAGCAGTCTGCAGAGACTTTCTCTGCAGAGTCCCAAAACAGGCGTTTTCAGCCCATTACCGGCATATGGAAGAAACAGCAGTAAGCACAGGGAAATATCTGCTTCTAAATCCAAAACGCAGCTATCTAACAGAACGGTTGTCAATGTGTGCACTCAAGTTCCAGAGTTAAACCCGTGTGTGGATTCAGCAGTCTGCAGAGACTTTCTCTGCAGAGTCCCAAAACAGGCGTTTTCAGCCCATTACCGGCATATGGAAGAAACAGCAGTAAGCACAGGGAAATATCTGCTTCTAAATCCAAAACGCAGCTATCTAACAGAACGGTTGTCAATGTGTGCACTCAACTTCCAGAGTTAAACCCGTGTGTGGATTCAGCAGTCTGCAGAGACTTTCTCTGCAGAGTCCCAAGACAGGCGTTTTCAGCCCATTACCGGCATATGGAAGAAACAGCAGTAAGCACAGGGAAATATCTGCTTCTAAATCCAAAACGCAGCTATCTAACAGAACGGTTGTCAATGTGTGCACTCAACTTCCAGAGTTAAACCCGTGTGTGGATTCAGCAGTCTGCAGAGACTTTCTCTGCAGAGTCCCAAAACAGGCGTTTTCAGCCCATTACCGGCATATGGAAGAAACAGCAGTAAGCACAGGGAAATATCTGCTTCTAAATCCAAAACGCAGCTATCTAACAGAACGGTTGTCAATGTGTGCACTCAACTTCCAGAGTTAAACCCGTGTGTGGATTCAGCAGTCTGCAGAGACTTTCTCTGCAGAGTCCCAAAACAGGCGTTTTCAGCCCATTACCGGCATATGGAAGAAACAGCAGTAAGCACAGGGAAATATCTGCTTCTAAATCCAAAACGCAGCTATCTAACAGAACGGTTGTCAATGTGTGCACTCAACTTCCAGAGTTAAACCCGTGTGTGGATTCAGCAGTCTGCAGAGACTTTCTCTGCATAGTCCCAAAACAGGCGTTTTCAGCCCATTACCGGCATAAGGAAGAAACAGCAGTAAGCACAGGGAAATATCTGCTTCTAAATCCAAAACGCAGCGATCTAACAGAACGGTTGTCAATGTGTGCACTCAACTTCCAGAGTTAAACCCGTGTGTGGATTCAGCAGTCTGCAGAGACTTTCTCTGCAGAGTCCCAAGACAGGCGTTTTCAGCCCATTACCGGCATATGGAAGAAACAGCAGTAAGCACAGGGAAATATCTGCTTCTAAATCCAAAACGCAGCTATCTAACAGAACGGTTGTCAATGTGTGCACTCAACTTCCAGAGTTAAACCCGTGTGTGGATTCAGCAGTCTGCAGAGACTTTCTCTGCAGAGTCCCAAGACAGGCGTTTTCAGCCCATTACCGGCATATGGAAGAAACAGCAGTAAGCACAGGGAAATATCTGCTTCTAAATCCAAAACGCAGCTATCTAACAGAACGGTTGTCAATGTGTGCACTCAACTTCCAGAGTTAAACCCGTGTGTGGATTCAGCAGTCTGCAGAGACTTTCTCTGCAGAGTCCCAAAACAGGCGTTTTCAGCCCATTACCGGCATATGGAAGAAACAGCAGTAAGCACAGGGAAATATCTGCTTCTAAATCCAAAACGCAGCTATCTAACAGAACGGTTGTCAATGTGTGCACTCAACTTCCAGAGTTAAACCCGTGTGTGGATTCAGCAGTCTGCAGAGACTTTCTCTGCAGAGTCCCAAAACAGGCGTTTTCAGCCCATTACCGGCATATGGAAGAAACAGCAGTAAGCACAGGGAAATATCTGCTTCTAAATCCAAAACGCAGCTATCTAACAGAACGGTTGTCAATGTGTGCACTCAACTTCCAGAGTTAAACCCGTGTGTGGATTCAGCAGTCTGCAGAGACTTTCTCTGCAGAGTCCCAAGACAGGCGTTTTCAGCCCATTACCGGCATATGGAAGAAACAGCAGTAAGCACAGGGAAATATCTGCTTCTAAATCCAAAACGCAGCTATCTAACAGAACGGTTGTCAATGTGTGCACTCAACTTCCAGAGTTAAACCCGTGTGTGGATAGCAGCAGTCTGCAGAGACTTTCTCTGCAGAGTCCCAAAACAGGCGTTTTCAGCCCTTTACCGGCATATGGAAGAAACAGCAGTAAGCACAGGGAAATATCTGCTTCTAAATCCAAAACGCAGCTATCTAACAGAACGGTTGTCAATGTGTGCACTCAACTTCCAGAGTTAAACCCGTGTGTGGATTCAGCAGTCTGCAGAGACTTTCTCTGCAGAGTCCCAAAACAGGCGTTTTCAGCCCATTACCGGCATATGGAAGAAACAGCAGTAAGCACAGGGAAATATCTGCTTCTAAATCCAAAACGCAGCTATCTAACAGAACGGTTGTCAATGTGTGCACTCAAGTTCCAGAGTTAAACCCGTGTGTGGATTCAGCAGTCTGCAGAGACTTTCTCTGCAGAGTCCCAAAACAGGCGTTTTCAGCCCATTACCGGCATATGGAAGAAACAGCAGTAAGCACAGGGAAATATCTGCTTCTAAATCCAAAACGCAGCTATCTAACAGAACGGTTGTCAATGTGTGCACTCAACTTCCAGAGTTAAACCGGTGTGTGGATTCAGCAGTCTGCAGAGACTTTCTCTGCAGAGTCCCAAAACAGGCGTTTTCAGCCCATTACCGGCATATGGAAGAAACAGCAGTAAGCACAGGGAAATATCTGCTTCTAAATCCAAAACGCAGCTATCTAACAGAACGGTTGTCAATGTGTGCACTCAACTTCCAGAGTTAAACCCGTGTGTGGATTCAGCAGTCTGCAGAGACTTTCTCTGCAGAGTCCCAAGACAGGCGTTTTCAGCCCATTACCGGCATATGGAAGAAACAGCAGTAAGCACAGGGAAATATCTGCTTCTAAATCCAAAACGCAGCTATCTAACAGAACGGTTGTCAATGTGTGCACTCAACTTCCAGAGTTAAACCCGTGTGTGGATAGCAGCAGTCTGCAGAGACTTTCTCTGCAGAGTCCCAAAACAGGCGTTTTCAGCCCTTTACCGGCATATGGAAGAAACAGCAGTAAGCACAGGGAAATATCTGCTTCTAAATCCAAAACGCAGCTATCTAACAGAACGGTTGTCAATGTGTGCACTCAACTTCCAGAGTTAAACCCGTGTGTGGATTCAGCAGTCTGCAGAGACTTTCTCTGCAGAGTCCCAAAACAGGCGTTTTCAGCCCATTACCGGCATATGGAAGAAACAGCAGTAAGCACAGGGAAATATCTGCTTCTAAATCCAAAACGCAGCTATCTAACAGAACGGTTGTCAATGTGTGCACTCAACTTCCAGAGTTAAACCCGTGTGTGGATTCAGCAGTCTGCAGAGACTTTCTCTGCAGAGTCCCAAAACAGGCGTTTTCAGCCCATTACCGGCATATGGAAGAAACAGCAGTAAGCACAGGGAAATATCTGCTTCTAAATCCAAAACGCAGCTATCTAACAGAACGGTTGTCAATGTGTGCACTCAACTTCCAGAGTTAAACCCGTGTGTGGATTCAGCAGTCTGCAGAGACTTTCTCTGCAGAGTCCCAAAACAGGCGTTTTCAGCCCATTACCGGCATATGGAAGAAACAGCAGTAAGCACAGGGAAATATCTGCTTCTAAATCCAAAACGCAGCTATCTAACAGAACGGTTGTCAATGTGTGCACTCAACTTCCAGAGTTAAACCCGTGTGTGGATTCAGCAGTCTGCAGAGACTTTCTCTGCAGAGTCCCAAGACAGGCGTTTTCAGCCCATTACCGGCATATGGAAGAAACAGCAGTAAGCACAGGGAAATATCTGCTTCTAAATCCAAAACGCAGCTATCTAACAGAACGGTTGTCAATGTGTGCACTCAACTTCCAGAGTTAAACCCGTGTGTGGATTCAGCAGTCTGCAGAGACTTTCTCTGCAGAGTCCCAAAACAGGCGTTTTCAGCCCATTACCGGCATATGGAAGAAACAGCAGTAAGCACAGGGAAATATCTGCTTCTAAATCCAAAACGCAGCTATCTAACAGAACGGTTGTCAATGTGTGCACTCAACTTCCAGAGTTAAACCCGTGTGTGGATTCAGCAGTCTGCAGAGACTTTCTCTGCAGAGTCCCAAGACAGGCGTTTTCAGCCCATTACCGGCATATGGAAGAAACAGCAGTAAGCACAGGGAAATATCTGCTTCTAAATCCAAAACGCAGCTATCTAACAGAACGGTTGTCAATGTGTGCACTCAACTTCCAGAGTTAAACCCGTGTGTGGATTCAGCAGTCTGCAGAGACTTTCTCTGCAGAGTCCCAAGACAGGCGTTTTCAGCCCATTACCGGCATATGGAAGAAACAGCAGTAAGCACAGGGAAATATCTGCTTCTAAATCCAAAACGCAGCTATCTAACAGAACGGTTGTCAATGTGTGCACTCAACTTCCAGAGTTAAACCCGTGTGTGGATTCAGCAGTCTGCAGAGACTTTCTCTGCAGAGTCCCAAAACAGGCGTTTTCAGCCCATTACCGGCATATGGAAGAAACAGCAGTAAGCACAGGGAAATATCTGCTTCTAAATCCAAAACGCAGCTATCTAACAGAACGGTTGTCAATGTGTGCACTCAACTTCCAGAGTTAAACCCGTGTGTGGATTCAGCAGTCTGCAGAGACTTTCTCTGCAGAGTCCCAAAACAGGCGTTTTCAGCCCATTACCGGCATATGGAAGAAACAGCAGTAAGCACAGGGAAATATCTGCTTCTAAATCCAAAACGCAGCTATCTAACAGAACGGTTGTCAATGTGTGCACTCAACTTCCAGAGTTAAACCCGTGTGTGGATTCAGCAGTCTGCAGAGACTTTCTCTGCAGAGTCCCAAGACAGGCGTTTTCAGCCCATTACCGGCATATGGAAGAAACAGCAGTAAGCACAGGGAAATATCTGCTTCTAAATCCAAAACGCAGCTATCTAACAGAACGGTTGTCAATGTGTGCACTCAACTTCCAGAGTTAAACCCGTGTGTGGATAGCAGCAGTCTGCAGAGACTTTCTCTGCAGAGTCCCAAAACAGGCGTTTTCAGCCCTTTACCGGCATATGGAAGAAACAGCAGTAAGCACAGGGAAATATCTGCTTCTAAATCCAAAACGCAGCTATCTAACAGAACGGTTGTCAATGTGTGCACTCAACTTCCAGAGTTAAACCCGTGTGTGGATTCAGCAGTCTGCAGAGACTTTCTCTGCAGAGTCCCAAAACAGGCGTTTTCAGCCCATTACCGGCATATGGAAGAAACAGCAGTAAGCACAGGGAAATATCTGCTTCTAAATCCAAAACGCAGCTATCTAACAGAACGGTTGTCAATGTGTGCACTCAACTTCCAGAGTTAAACCCGTGTGTGGATTCAGCAGTCTGCAGAGACTTTCTCTGCAGAGTCCCAAAACAGGCGTTTTCAGCCCATTACCGGCATATGGAAGAAACAGCAGTAAGCACAGGGAAATATCTGCTTCTAAATCCAAAACGCAGCTATCTAACAGAACGGTTGTCAATGTGTGCACTCAACTTCCAGAGTTAAACCGGTGTGTGGATTCAGCAGTCTGCAGAGACTTTCTCTGCAGAGTCCCAAAACAGGCGTTTTCAGCCCATTACCGGCATATGGAAGAAACAGCAGTAAGCACAGGGAAATATCTGCTTCTAAATCCAAAACGCAGCTATCTAACAGAACGGTTGTCAATGTGTGCACTCAACTTCCAGAGTTAAACCCGTGTGTGGATTCAGCAGTCTGCAGAGACTTTCTCTGCAGAGTCCCAAAACAGGCGTTTTCAGCCCATTACCGGCATATGGAAGAAACAGCAGTAAGCACAGGGAAATATCTGCTTCTAAATCCAAAACGCAGCTATCTAACAGAACGGTTGTCAATGTGTGCACTCAACTTCCAGAGTTAAACCCGTGTGTGGATTCAGCAGTCTGCAAACACTTTCTCTGCAGAGTCCCAAAACAGGCGTTTTCAGCCCATTACCGGCATATGGAAGAAACAGCAGTAAGCACAGGGAAATATCTGCTTCTAAATCCAAAACGCAGCTATCTAACAGAACGGTTGTCAATGTGTGCACTCAACTTCCAGAGTTAAACCGGTGTGTGGATTCAGCAGTCTGCAGAGACTTTCTCTGCAGAGTCCCAAAACAGGCGTTTTCAGCCCATTACCGGCATATGGAAGAAACAGCAGTAAGCACAGGGAAATATCTGCTTCTAAATCCAAAACGCAGCTATCTAACAGAACGGTTGTCAATGTGTGCACTCAACTTCCAGAGTTAAACCCGTGTGTGGATTCAGCAGTCTGCAGAGACTTTCTCTGCAGAGTCCCAAAACAGGCGTTTTCAGCCCATTACCGGCATATGGAAGAAACAGCAGTAAGCACAGGGAAATATCTGCTTCTAAATCCAAAACGCAGCTATCTAACAGAACGGTTGTCAATGTGTGCACTCAACTTCCAGAGTTAAACCCGTGTGTGGATTCAGCAGTCTGCAGAGACTTTCTCTGCAGAGTCCCAAGACAGGCGTTTTCAGCCCATTACCGGCATATGGAAGAAACAGCAGTAAGCACAGGGAAATATCTGCTTCTAAATCCAAAACGCAGCTATCTAACAGAACGGTTGTCAATGTGTGCACTCAACTTCCAGAGTTAAACCCGTGTGTGGATTCAGCAGTCTGCAGAGACTTTCTCTGCAGAGTCCCAAAACAGGCGTTTTCAGCCCATTACCGGCATATGGAAGAAACAGCAGTAAGCACAGGGAAATATCTGCTTCTAAATCCAAAACGCAGCTATCTAACAGAACGGTTGTCAATGTGTGCACTCAACTTCCAGAGTTAAACCCGTGTGTGGATTCAGCAGTCTGCAGAGACTTTCTCTGCAGAGTCCCAAAACAGGCGTTTTCAGCCCTTTACCGGCATATGGAAGAAACAGCAGTAAGCACAGGGAAATATCTGCTTCTAAATCCAAAACGCAGCTATCTAACAGAACGGTTGTCAATGTGTGCACTCAACTTCCAGAGTTAAACCCGTGTGTGGATTCAGCAGTCTGCAGAGACTTTCTCTGCAGAGTCCCAAGACAGGCGTTTTCAGCCCATTACCGGCATATGGAAGAAACAGCAGTAAGCACAGGGAAATATCTGCTTCTAAATCCAAAACGCAGCTATCTAACAGAACGGTTGTCAATGTGTGCACTCAACTTCCAGAGTTAAACCCGTGTGTGGATTCAGCAGTCTGCAGAGACTTTCTCTGCAGAGTCCCAAAACAGGCGTTTTCAGCCCATTACCGGCATATGGAAGAAACAGCAGTAAGCACCGGGAAATATCTGCTTCTAAATCCAAAACGCAGCTATCTAACAGAACGGTTGTCAATGTGTGCACTCAACTTCCAGAGTTAAACCCGTGTGTGGATTCAGCAGTCTGCAGAGACTTTCTCTGCAGAGTCCCAAAACAGGCGTTTTCAGCCCATTACCGGCATATGGAAGAAACAGCAGTAAGCACAGGGAAATATCTGCTTCTAAATCCAAAACGCAGCTATCTAACAGAACGGTTGTCAATGTGTGCACTCAACTTCCAGAGTTAAACCCGTGTGTGGATTCAGCAGTCTGCAGAGACTTTCTCTGCAGAGTCCCAAAACAGGCGTTTTCAGCCCATTACCGGCATATGGAAGAAACAGCAGTAAGCACAGGGAAATATCTGCTTCTAAATCCAAAACGCAGCTATCTAACAGAACGGTTGTCAATGTGTGCACTCAACTTCCAGAGTTAAACCCGTGTGTGGATTCAGCAGTCTGCAGAGACTTTCTCTGCAGAGTCCCAAAACAGGCGTTTTCAGCCCATTACCGGCATATGGAAGAAACAGCAGTAAGCACAGGGAAATATCTGCTTCTAAATCCAAAACGCAGCTATCTAACAGAACGGTTGTCAATGTGTGCACTCAACTTCCAGAGTTAAACCCGTGTGTGGATTCAGCAGTCTGCAGAGACTTTCTCTGCAGAGTCCCAAAACAGGCGTTTTCAGCCCATTACCGGCATATGGAAGAAACAGCAGTAAGCACAGGGAAATATCTGCTTCTAAATCCAAAACGCAGCTATCTAACAGAACGGTTGTCAATGTGTGCACTCAACTTCCAGGGTTAAACCCGTGTGTGGATTCAGCAGTCTGCAGAGACTTTCTCTGCAGAGTCCCAAGACAGGCGTTTTCAGCCCATTACCGGCATATGGAAGAAACAGCAGTAAGCACAGGGAAATATCTGCTTCTAAATCCAAAACGCAGCTATCTAACAGAACGGTTGTCAATGTGTGCACTCAACTTCCAGAGTTAAACCCGTGTGTGGATTCAGCAGTCTGCAAACACTTTCTCTGCAGAGTCCCAAAACAGGCGTTTTCAGCCCATTACCGGCATATGGAAGAAACAGCAGTAAGCACAGGGAAATATCTGCTTCTAAATCCAAAACGCAGCTATCTAACAGAACGGTTGTCAATGTGTGCACTCAACTTCCAGAGTTAAACCCGTGTGTGGATTCAGCAGTCTGCAGAGACTTTCTCTGCAGAGTCCCAAAACAGGCGTTTTCAGCCCATTACCGGCATATGGAAGAAACAGCAGTAAGCACAGGGAAATATCTGCTTCTAAATCCAAAACGCAGCTATCTAACAGAACGGTTGTCAATGTGTGCACTCAACTTCCAGAGTTAAACCCGTGTGTGGATTCAGCAGTCTGCAGAGACTTTCTCTGCAGAGTCCCAAAACAGGCGTTTTCAGCCCATTACCGGCATATGGAAGAAACAGCAGTAAGCACAGGGAAATATCTGCTTCTAAATCCAAAACGCAGCTATCTAACAGAACGGTTGTCAATGTGTGCACTCAACTTCCAGAGTTAAACCCGTGTGTGGATTCAGCAGTCTGCAGAGACTTTCTCTGCATAGTCCCAAAACAGGCGTTTTCAGCCCATTACCGGCATATGGAAGAAACAGCAGTAAGCACAGGGAAATATCTCCTTCTAAATCCAAAACGCAGCGATCTAACAGAACGGTTGTCAATGTGTGCACTCAACTTCCAGAGTTAAACCCGTGTGTGGATTCAGCAGTCTGCAGAGACTTTCTCTGCAGAGTCCCAAGACAGGCGTTTTCAGCCCATTACCGGCATATGGAGGAAACAGCAGTAAGCACAGGGAAATATCTGCTTCTAAATCCAAAACGCAGCTATCTAACAGAACGGTTGTCAATGTGTGCACTCAACATCCAGAGTTAAACCCGTGTGTGGATTCAGCAGTCTGCAGAGACTTTCTCTGCAGAGTCCCAAAACAGGCGTTTTCAGCCCATTACCGGCATATGGAAGAAACAGCAGTAAGGACAAGGAAATATCTGCTTCTAAATCCAAAACGCAGCTATCTAACAGAACGGTTGTCAATGTGTGCACTCAACTTGCAGAGATAAACCCGTGTGTGGATTCAGCAGTCTGCAGAGACTTTCTCTGCAGAGTCCCAAAACAGGCGTTTTCAGCCCATTACCGGCATATGGAAGAAACAGCAGTAAGCACAGGGAAATATCTGCTTCTAAATCCAAAACGCAGCTATCTAACAGAACGGTTGTCAATGTGTGCACTCAACTTCCAGAGTTAAACCCGTGTGTGGATTCAGCAGTCTGCAGAGACTTTCTCTGCAGAGTCCCAAAACAGGCGTTTTCAGCCCATTACCGGCATATGGAAGAAACAGCAGTAAGCACAGGGAAATATCTGCTTCTAAATCCAAAACGCAGCTATCTAACAGAACGGTTGTCAATGTGTGCACTCAACTTCCAGAGTTAAACCCGTGTGTGGATTCAGCAGTCTGCAGAGACTTTCTCTGCATAGTCCCAAAACAGGCGTTTTCAGCCCATTACCGGCATATGGAAGAAACAGCAGTAAGCACAGGGAAATATCTCCTTCTAAATCCAAAACGCAGCGATCTAACAGAACGGTTGTCAATGTGTGCACTCAACTTCCAGAGTTAAACCCGTGTGTGGATTCAGCAGTCTGCAGAGACTTTCTCTGCAGAGTCCCAAGACAGGCGTTTTCAGCCCATTACCGGCATATGGAGGAAACAGCAGTAAGCACAGGGAAATATCTGCTTCTAAATCCAAAACGCAGCTATCTAACAGAACGGTTGTCAATGTGTGCACTCAACATCCAGAGTTAAACCCGTGTGTGGATTCAGCAGTCTGCAGAGACTTTCTCTGCAGAGTCCCAAAACAGGCGTTTTCAGCCCATTACCGGCATATGGAAGAAACAGCAGTAAGGACAAGGAAATATCTGCTTCTAAATCCAAAACGCAGCTATCTAACAGAACGGTTGTCAATGTGTGCACTCAACTTGCAGAGATAAACCCGTGTGTGGATTCAGCAGTCTGCAGAGACTTTCTCTGCAGAGTCCCAAAACAGGCGTTTTCAGCCCATTACCGGCATATGGAAGAAACAGCAGTAAGCACAGGGAAATATCTGCTTCTAAATCCAAAACGCAGCTATCTAACAGAACGGTTGTCAATGTGTGCACTCAACTTCCAGAGTTAAACCCGTGTGTGGATTCAGCAGTCTGCAGAGACTTTCTCTGCAGAGTCCCAAAACAGGCGTTTTCAGCCCATTACCGGCATATGGAAGAAACAGCAGTAAGCACAGGGAAATATCTGCTTCTAAATCCAAAACGCAGCTATCTAACAGAACGGTTGTCAATGTGTGCACTCAACTTCCAGAGTTAAACCCGTGTGTGGATTCAGCAGTCTGCAGAGACTTTCTCTGCAGAGTCCCAAGACAGGCGTTTTCAGCCCATTACCGGCATATGGAAGAAACAGCAGTAAGCACAGGGAAATATCTGCTTCTAAATCCAAAACGCAGCTATCTAACAGAACGGTTGTCAATGTGTGCACTCAACCTCCAGAGTTAAACCCGTGTGTGGATTCAGCAGTCTGCAGAGACTTTCTCTGCAGAGTCCCAAAACAGGCGTTTTCAGCCCATTACCGGCATATGGAAGAAACAGCAGTAAGCACAAGGAAATATCTGCTTCTAAATCCAAAACGCAGCTATCTAACAGAACGGTTGTCAATGTGTGCACTCAACTTGCAGAGATAAACACGTGTGTGGATTCAGCAGTCTGCAGAGACTTTCTCTGCAGAGTCCCAAAACAGGCGTTTTCAGCCCATTACCGGCATATGGAAGAAACAGCAGTAAGCACCGGGAAATATCTGCTTCTAAATCCAAAACGCAGCTATCTAACAGAACGGTTGTCAATGTGTGCACTCAACTTCCAGAGTTAAACCCGTGTGTGGATTCAGCAGTCTGCAGAGACTTTCTCTGCAGAGTCCCAAAACAGGCGTTTTCAGCCCATTACCGGCATATGGAAGAAACAGCAGTAAGCACAGGGAAATATCTGCTTCTAAATCCAAAACGCAGCTATCTAACAGAACGGTTGTCAATGTGTGCACTCAACTTCCAGAGTTAAACCCGTGTGTGGATTCAGCAGTCTGCAGAGACTTTCTCTGCAGAGTCCCAAAACAGGCGTTTTCAGCCCATTACCGGCATATGGAAGAAACAGCAGTAAGCACAGGGAAATATCTGCTTCTAAATCCAAAACGCAGCTATCTAACAGAACGGTTGTCAATGTGTGCACTCAACTTCCAGAGTTAAACCCGTGTGTGGATTCAGCAGTCTGCAGAGACTTTCTCTGCAGAGTCCCAAGACAGGCGTTTTCAGCCCATTACCGGCATATGGAAGAAACAGCAGTAAGCACAGGGAAATATCTGCTTCTAAATCCAAAACGCAGCTATCTAACAGAACGGTTGTCAATGTGTGCACTCAACTTCCAGAGTTAAACCCGTGTGTGGATTCAGCAGTCTGCAGAGACTTTCTCTGCAGAGTCCCAAAACAGGCGTTTTCAGCCCATTACCGGCATATGGAAGAAACAGCAGTAAGCACAAGGAAATATCTGCTTCTAAATCCAAAACGCAGCTATCTAACAGAACGGTTGTCAATGTGTTCACTCAACTTGCAGAGATAAACCCGTGTGTGGATTCAGCAGTCTGCAGAGACTTTCTCTGCAGAGTCCCAAAACAGGCGTTTTCAGCCCATTACCGGCATATGGAAGAAACAGCAGTAAGCACAGGGAAATATCTGCTTCTAAATCCAAAACGCAGCTATCTAACAGAACGGTTGTCAATGTGTGCACTCAACTTCCAGAGTTAAACCCGTGTGTGGATTCAGCAGTCTGCAGAGACTTTCTCTGCAGAGTCCCAAAACAGGCGTTTTCAGCCCATTACCGGCATATGGAAGAAACAGCAGTAAGCACAGGGAAATATCTGCTTCTAAATCCAAAACGCAGCTATCTAACAGAACGGTTGTCAATGTGTGCACTCAACTTCCAGAGTTAAACCCGTGTGTGGATTCAGCAGTCTGCAGAGACTTTCTCTGCAGAGTCCCAAGACAGGCGTTTTCAGCCCATTACCGGCATATGGAAGAAACAGCAGTAAGCACAGGGAAGTATCTGCTTCTAAATCCAAAACGCAGCTATCTAACAGAACGGTTGTCAATGTGTGCACTCAACTTCCAGAGTTAAACCCGTGTGTGGATTCAGCAGTCTGCAGAGACTTTCTCTGCAGAGTCCCAAGACAGGCGTTTTCAGCCCATTACCGGCATATGGAAGAAACAGCAGTAAGCACAAGGAAATATCTGCTTCTAAATCCAAAACGCAGCTATCTAACAGAACGGTTGTCAATGTGTGCACTCAACTTGCAGAGATAAACCCGTGTGTGGATTCAGCAGTCTGCAGAGACTTTCTCTGCAGAGTCCCAAAATAGGCGTTTTCAGCCCATTACCGGCATATGGAAGAAACAGCAGTAAGCACCGGGAAATATCTGCTTCTAAATCCAAAACGCAGCTATCTAACAGAACGGTTGTCAATGTGTGCACTCAACTTCCAGAGTTAAACCCGTGTGTGGATTCAGCAGTCTGCAGAGACTTTCTCTGCAGAGTCCCAAAACAGGCGTTTTCAGCCCATTACCGGCATATGGAAGAAACAGCAGTAAGCACAGGGAAATATCTGCTTCTAAATCCAAAACGCAGCTATCTAACAGAACGGTTGTCAATGTGTGCACTCAACTTCCAGAGTTAAACCCGTGTGTGGATTCAGCAGTCTGCAGAGACTTTCTCTGCAGAGTCCCAAAACAGGTGTTTTCAGCCCATTACCGGCATATGGAAGAAACAGCAGTAAGCACAGGGAAATATCTGCTTCTAAATCCAAAACGCAGCTATCTAACAGAACGGTTGTCAATGTGTGCACTCAACTTCCAGAGTTAAACCCGTGTGTGGATTCAGCAGTCTGCAGAGACTTTCTCTGCAGAGTCCCAAGACAGGCGTTTTCAGCCCATTACCGGCATATGGAAGAAACAGCAGTAAGCACAGGGAAATATCTGCTTCTAAATCCAAAACGCAGCTATCTAACAGAACGGTTGTCAATGTGTGCACTCAACTTCCAGAGTTAAACCCGTGTGTGGATTCAGCAGTCTGCAGAGACTTTCTCTGCAGAGTCCCAAGACAGGCGTTTTCAGCCCATTACCGGCATATGGAAGAAACAGCAGTAAGCACAAGGAAATATCTGCTTCTAAATCCAAAACGCAGCTATCTAACAGAACGGTTGTCAATGTGTGCACTCAACTTGCAGAGATAAACCCGTGTGTGGATTCAGCAGTCTGCAGAGACTTTCTCTGCAGAGTCCCAAAACAGGCGTTTTCAGCCCATTACCGGCATATGGAAGAAACAGCAGTAAGCACCGGGAAATATCTGCTTCTAAATCCAAAACGCAGCTATCTAACAGAACGGTTGTCAATGTGTGCACTCAACTTCCAGAGTTAAACCAGTGTGTGGATTCAGCAGTCTGCAGAGACTTTCTCTGCAGAGTCCCAAAACAGGCGTTTTCAGCCCATTACCGGCATATGGAAGAAACAGCAGTAAGCACAGGGAAATATCTGCTTCTAAATCCAAAACGCAGCTATCTAACAGAACGGTTGTCAATGTGTGCACTCAACTTCCAGAGTTAAACCCGTGTGTGGATTCAGCAGTCTGCAGAGACTTTCTCTGCAGAGTCCCAAAACAGGCGTTTTCAGCCCATTACCGGCATATGGAAGAAACAGCAGTAAGCACAGGGAAATATCTGCTTCTAAATCCAAAACGCAGCTATCTAACAGAACGGTTGTCAATGTGTGCACTCAACTTCCAGAGTTAAACCCGTGTGTGGATTCAGCAGTCTGCAGAGACTTTCTCTGCAGAGTCCCAAAACAGGTGTTTTCAGCCCATTACCGGCATATGGAAGAAACAGCAGTAAGCACAGGGAAATATCTGCTTCTAAATCCAAAACGCAGCTATCTAACAGAACGGTTGTCAATGTGTGCACTCAACTTCCAGGGTTAAACCCGTGTGTGGATTCAGCAGTCTGCAGAGACTTTCTCTGCAGAGTCCCAAGACAGGCGTTTTCAGCCCATTACCGGCATATGGAAGAAACAGCAGTAAGCACAGGGAAATATCTGCTTCTAAATCCAAAACGCAGCTATCTAACAGAACGGTTGTCAATGTGTGCACTCAACTTCCAGAGTTAAACCCGTGTGTGGATTCAGCAGTCTGCAGAGACTTTCTCTGCAGAGTCCCAAAACAGGTGTTTTCAGCCCTTTACCGGCATATGGAAGAAACAGCAGTAAGCACAGGGAAATATCTGCTTCTAAATCCAAAACGCAGCTATCTAACAGAACGGTTGTCAATGTGTGCACTCAACTTCCAGGGTTAAACCCGTGTGTGGATTCAGCAGTCTGCAGAGACTTTCTCTGCAGAGTCCCAAGACAGGCGTTTTCAGCCCATTACCGGCATATGGAAGAAACAGCAATAAGCACAGGGAAATATCTGCTTCTAAATCCAAAACGCAGCTATCTAACAGAACGGTTGTCAATGTGTGCACTCAACTTCCAGAGTTAAACCCGTGTGTGGATTCAGCAGTCTGCAAACACTTTCTCTGCAGAGTCCCAAAACAGGCGTTTTCAGCCCATTACCGGCATATGGAAGAAACAGCAGTAAGCACAGGGAAATATCTGCTTCTAAATCCAAAACGCAGCTATCTAACAGAACGGTTGTCAATGTGTGCACTCAACTTCCAGAGTTAAACCCGTGTGTGGATTCAGCAGTCTGCAGAGACTTTCTCTGCAGAGTCCCAAAACAGGCGTTTTCAGCCCATTACCGGCATATGGAAGAAACAGCAGTAAGCACAGGGAAATATCTGCTTCTAAATCCAAAACGCAGCTATCTAACAGAACGGTTGTCAATGTGTGCACTCAACTTCCAGAGTTAAACCCGTGTGTGGATTCAGCAGTCTGCAGAGACTTTCTCTGCAGAGTCCCAAAACAGGCGTTTTCAGCCCATTACCGGCATATGGAAGAAACAGCAGTAAGCACAGGGAAATATCTGCTTCTAAATCCAAAACGCAGCTATCTAACAGAACGGTTGTCAATGTGTGCACTCAACTTCCAGAGTTAAACCCGTGTGTGGGTTCAGCAGTCTGCAGAGACTTTCTCTGCATAGTCCCAAAACAGGCGTTTTCAGCCCATTACCGGCATATGGAAGAAACAGCAGTAAGCACAGGGAAATATCTCCTTCTAAATCCAAAACGCAGCGATCTAACAGAACGGTTGTCAATGTGTGCACTCAACTTCCAGAGTTAAACCCGTGTGTGGATTCAGCAGTCTGCAGAGACTTTCTCTGCAGAGTCCCAAGACAGGCGTTTTCAGCCCATTACCGGCATATGGAAGAAACAGCAGTAAGCACAGGGAAATATCTGCTTCTAAATCCAAAACGCAGCTATCTAACAGAACGGTTGTCAATGTGTGCACTCAACATCCAGAGTTAAACCCGTGTGTGGATTCAGCAGTCTGCAGAGACTTTCTCTGCAGAGTCCCAAAACAGGCGTTTTCAGCCCATTACCGGCATATGGAAGAAACAGCAGTAAGCACAAGGAAATATCTGCTTCTAAATCCAAAACGCAGCTATCTAACAGAACGGTTGTCAATGTGTGCACTCAACTTGCAGAGATAAACCCGTGTGTGGATTCAGCAGTCTGCAGAGACTTTCTCTGCAGAGTCCCAAAACAGGCGTTTTCAGCCCATTACCGGCATATGGAAGAAACAGCAGTAAGCACAGGGAAATATCTGCTTCTAAATCCAAAACGCAGCTATCTAACAGAACGGTTGTCAATGTGTGCACTCAACTTCCAGAGTTAAACCCGTGTGTGGATTCAGCAGTCTGCAGAGACTTTCTCTGCAGAGTCCCAAAACAGGCGTTTTCAGCCCATTACCGGCATATGGAAGAAACAGCAGTAAGCACAGGGAAATATCTGCTTCTAAATCCAAAACGCAGCTATCTAACAGAACGGTTGTCAATGTGTGCACTCAACTTCCAGAGTTAAACCCGTGTGTGGATTCAGCAGTCTGCAAACACTTTCTCTGCAGAGTCCCAAAACAGGCGTTTTCAGCCCATTACCGGCATATGGAAGAAACAGCAGTAAGCACAGGGAAATATCTGCTTCTAAATCCAAAACGCAGCTATCTAACAGAACGGTTGTCAATGTGTGCACTCAACTTCCAGAGTTAAACCCGTGTGTGGATTCAGCAGTCTGCAGAGACTTTCTCTGCAGAGTCCCAAGACAGGCGTTTTCAGCCCATTACCGGCATATGGAAGAAACAGCAGTAAGCACAGGGAAATATCTGCTTCTAAATCCAAAACGCAGCTATCTAACAGAACGGTTGTCAATGTGTGCACTCAACTTCCAGAGTTAAACCCGTATGTGGATTCAGCAGTCTGCAGAGACTTTCTCTGCAGAGTCCCAAGACAGGCGTTTTCAGCCCATTACCGGCATATGGAAGAAACAGCAGTAAGCACAGGGAAATATCTGCTTCTAAATCCAAAACGCAGCTATCTAACAGAACGGTTGTCAATGTGTGCACTCAACATCCAGAGTTAAACCCGTGTGTGGATTCAGCAGTCTGCAGAGACTTTCTCTGCAGAGTCCCAAAACAGGCGTTTTCAGCCCATTACCGGCATATGGAAGAAACAGCAGTAAGCACAAGGAAATATCTGCTTCTAAATCCAAAACGCAGCTATCTAACAGAACGGTTGTCAATGTGTGCACTCAACTTGCAGAGATAAACCCGTGTGTGGATTCAGCAGTCTGCAGAGACTTTCTCTGCAGAGTCCCAAAACAGGCGTTTTCAGCCCATTACCGGCATATGGAAGAAACAGCAGTAAGCACAGGGAAATATCTGCTTCTAAATCCAAAACGCAGCTATCTAACAGAACGGTTGTCAATGTGTGCACTCAACTTCCAGAGTTAAACCCGTGTGTGGATTCAGCAGTCTGCAGAGACTTTCTCTGCAGAGTCCCAAAACAGGCGTTTTCAGCCCATTACCGGCATATGGAAGAAACAGCAGTAAGCACAGGGAAATATCTGCTTCTAAATCCAAAACGCAGCTATCTAACAGAACGGTTGTCAATGTGTGCACTCAACTTCCAGAGTTAAACCCGTGTGTGGATTCAGCAGTCTGCAAACACTTTCTCTGCAGAGTCCCAAAACAGGCGTTTTCAGCCCATTACCGGCATATGGAAGAAACAGCAGTAAGCACAGGGAAATATCTGCTTCTAAATCCAAAACGCAGCTATCTAACAGAACGGTTGTCAATGTGTGCACTCAACTTCCAGAGTTAAACCCGTGTGTGGATTCAGCAGTCTGCAGAGACTTTCTCTGCAGAGTCCCAAGACAGGCGTTTTCAGCCCATTACCGGCATATGGAAGAAACAGCAGTAAGCAAAGGGAAATATCTGCTTCTAAATCCAAAACGCAGCTATCTAACAGAACGGTTGTCAATGTGTGCACTCAACTTCCAGAGTTAAACCCGTGTGTGGATTCAGCAGTCTGCAGAGACTTTCTCTGCAGAGTCCCAAAACAGGCGTTTTCAGCCCATTACCGGCATATGGAAGAAACAGCAGTAAGCACAAGGAAATATCTACTTCTAAATCCAAAACGCAGCTATCTAACAGAACGGTTGTCAATGTGTGCACTCAACTTGCAGAGATAAACCCGTGTGTGGATTCAGCAGTCTGCAGAGACTTTCTCTGCAGAGTCCCAAAACAGGCGTTTTCAGCCCATTACCGGCATATGGAAGAAACAGCAGTAAGCACAGGGAAATATCTGCTTCTAAATCCAAAACGCAGCTATCTAACAGAACGGTTGTCAATGTGTGCACTCAACTTCCAGAGTTAAACCCGTGTGTGGATTCAGCAGTCTGCAGAGACTTTCTCTGCAGAGTCCCAAGACAGGCGTTTTCAGCCCATTACCGGCATATGGAAGAAACAGCAGTAAGCACAGGGAAATATCTGCTTCTAAATCCAAAACGCAGCTATCTAACAGAACGGTTGTCAATGTGTGCACTCAACTTCCAGAGTTAAACCAGTGTGTGGATTCAGCAGTCTGCAGAGACTTTCTCTGCAGAGTCCCAAAACAGGCGTTTTCAGCCCATTACCGGCATATGGAAGAAACAGCAGTAAGCACAGGGAAATATCTGCTTCTAAATCCAAAACGCAGCTATCTAACAGAACGGTTGTCAATGTGTGCACTCAACTTCCAGAGTTAAACCCGTGTGTGGATTCAGCAGTCTGCAGAGACTTTCTCTGCAGAGTCCCAAGACAGGCGTTTTCAGCCCATTACCGGCATATGGAAGAAACAGCAGTAAGCACAGGGAAATATCTGCTTCTAAATCCAAAACGCAGCTATCTAACAGAACGGTTGTCAATGTGTGCACTCAACTTCCAGAGTTAAACCCGTGTGTGGGTTCAGCAGTCTGCAGAGACTTTCTCTGCATAGTCCCAAAACAGGCGTTTTCAGCCCATTACCGGCATATGGAAGAAACAGCAGTAAGCACAGGGAAATATCTCCTTCTAAATCCAAAACGCAGCGATCTAACAGAACGGTTGTCAATGTGTGCACTCAACTTCCAGAGTTAAACCCGTGTGTGGATTCAGCAGTCTGCAGAGACTTTCTCTGCAGAGTCCCAAGACAGGCGTTTTCAGCCCATTACCGGCATATGGAAGAAACAGCAGTAAGCACAGGGAAATATCTGCTTCTAAATCCAAAACGCAGCTATCTAACAGAACGGTTGTCAATGTGTGCACTCAACATCCAGAGTTAAACCCGTGTGTGGATTCAGCAGTCTGCAGAGACTTTCTCTGCAGAGTCCCAAAACAGGCGTTTTCAGCCCATTACCGGCATATGGAAGAAACAGCAGTAAGCACAAGGAAATATCTGCTTCTAAATCCAAAACGCAGCTATCTAACAGAACGGTTGTCAATGTGTGCACTCAACTTGCAGAGATAAACCCGTGTGTGGATTCAGCAGTCTGCAGAGACTTTCTCTGCAGAGTCCCAAAACAGGCGTTTTCAGCCCATTACCGGCATATGGAAGAAACAGCAGTAAGCACAGGGAAATATCTGCTTCTAAATCCAAAACGCAGCTATCTAACAGAACGGTTGTCAATGTGTGCACTCAACTTCCAGAGTTAAACCCGTGTGTGGATTCAGCAGTCTGCAGAGACTTTCTCTGCAGAGTCCCAAAACAGGCGTTTTCAGACCATTACCGGCATATGGAAGAAACAGCAGTAAGCACAGGGAAATATCTGCTTCTAAATCCAAAACGCAGCTATCTAACAGAACGGTTGTCAATGTGTGCACTCAACTTGCAGAGATAAACCCGTGTGTGGATTCAGCAGTCTGCAGAGACTTTCTCTGCAGAGTCCCAAAACAGGCGTTTTCAGCCCATTACCGGCATATGGAAGAAACAGCAGTAAGCACAGGGAAATATCTGCTTCTAAATCCAAAACGCAGCTATCTAACAGAACGGTTGTCAATGTGTGCACTCAACTTCCAGAGTTAAACCCGTGTGTGGATTCAGCAGTCTGCAGAGACTTTCTCTGCAGAGTCCCAAGACAGGCGTTTTCAGCCCATTACCGGCATATGGAAGAAACAGCAGTAAGCACAGGGAAATATCTGCTTCTAAATCCAAAACGCAGCTATCTAACAGAACGGTTGTCAATGTGTGCACTCAACTTCCAGAGTTAAACCAGTGTGTGGATTCAGCAGTCTGCAGAGACTTTCTCTGCAGAGTCCCAAAACAGGCGTTTTCAGCCCATTACCGGCATATGGAAGAAACAGCAGTAAGCACAGGGAAATATCTGCTTCTAAATCCAAAACGCAGCTATCTAACAGAACGGTTGTCAATGTGTGCACTCAACTTCCAGAGTTAAACCCGTGTGTGGATTCAGCAGTCTGCAGAGACTTTCTCTGCAGAGTCCCAAGACAGGCGTTTTCAGCCCATTACCGGCATATGGAAGAAACAGCAGTAAGCACAGGGAAATATCTGCTTCTAAATCCAAAACGCAGCTATCTAACAGAACGGTTGTCAATGTGTGCACTCAACTTCCAGAGTTAAACCCGTGTGTGGATTCAGCAGTCTGCAGAGACTTTCTCTGCAGAGTCCCAAAACAGGCGTTTTCAGCCCATTACCGGCATATGGAAGAAACAGCAGTAAGCACAAGGAAATATCTGCTTCTAAATCCAAAACGCAGCTATCTAACAGAACGGTTGTCAATGTGTTCACTCAACTTGCAGAGATAAACCCGTGTGTGGATTCAGCAGTCTGCAGAGACTTTCTCTGCAGAGTCCCAAAACAGGCGTTTTCAGCCCATTACCGGCATATGGAAGAAACAGCAGTAAGCACAGGGAAATATCTGCTTCTAAATCCAAAACGCAGCTATCTAACAGAACGGTTGTCAATGTGTGCACTCAACTTCCAGAGTTAAACCCGTGTGTGGATTCAGCAGTCTGCAGAGACTTTCTCTGCAGAGTCCCAAAACAGGCGTTTTCAGCCCATTACCGGCATATGGAAGAAACAGCAGTAAGCACAGGGAAATATCTGCTTCTAAATCCAAAACGCAGCTATCTAACAGAACGGTTGTCAATGTGTGCACTCAACTTCCAGAGTTAAACCCGTGTGTGGATTCAGCAGTCTGCAGAGACTTTCTCTGCAGAGTCCCAAGACAGGCGTTTTCAGCCCATTACCGGCATATGGAAGAAACAGCAGTAAGCACAGGGAAATATCTGCTTCTAAATCCAAAACGCAGCTATCTAACAGAACGGTTGTCAATGTGTGCACTCAACTTCCAGAGTTAAACCCGTGTGTGGATTCAGCAGTCTGCAGAGACTTTCTCTGCAGAGTCCCAAGACAGGCGTTTTCAGCCCATTACCGGCATATGGAAGAAACAGCAGTAAGCACAAGGAAATATCTGCTTCTAAATCCAAAACGCAGCTATCTAACAGAACGGTTGTCAATGTGTGCACTCAACTTGCAGAGATAAACCCGTGTGTGGATTCAGCAGTCTGCAGAGACTTTCTCTGCAGAGTCCCAAAACAGGCGTTTTCAGCCCATTACCGGCATATGGAAGAAACAGCAGTAAGCACCGGGAAATATCTGCTTCTAAATCCAAAACGCAGCTATCTAACAGAACGGTTGTCAATGTGTGCACTCAACTTCCAGAGTTAAACCCGTGTGTGGATTCAGCAGTCTGCAGAGACTTTCTCTGCAGAGTCCCAAAACAGGCGTTTTCAGCCCATTACCGGCATATGGAAGAAACAGCAGTAAGCACAGGGAAATATCTGCTTCTAAATCCAAAACGCAGCTATCTAACAGAACGGTTGTCAATGTGTGCACTCAACTTCCAGAGTTAAACCCGTGTGTGGATTCAGCAGTCTGCAGAGACTTTCTCTGCAGAGTCCCAAAACAGGCGTTTTCAGCCCATTACCGGCATATGGAAGAAACAGCAGTAAGCACAGGGAAATATCTGCTTCTAAATCCAAAACGCAGCTATCTAACAGAACGGTTGTCAATGTGTGCACTCAACTTCCAGAGTTAAATCCGTGTGTGGATTCAGCAGTCTGCAGAGACTTTCTCTGCAGAGTCCCAAAACAGGTGTTTTCAGCCCATTATCGGCATATGGAAGAAACAGCAGTAAGCACAGGGAAATATCTGCTTCTAAATCCAAAACGCAGCTATCTAACAGAACGGTTGTCAATGTGTGCACTCAACTTCCAGGGTTAAACCCGTGTGTGGATTCAGCAGTCTGCAGAGACTTTCTCTGCAGAGTCCCAAGACAGGCGTTTTCAGCCCATTACCGGCATATGGAAGAAACAGCAGTAAGCACAGGGAAATATCTGCTTCTAAACCCAAAACGCAGCTATCTAACAGAACGGTTGTCAATGTGTGCACTCAACTTCCAGAGTTAAACCCGTGTGTGGATTCAGCAGTCTGCAGAGACTTTCTCTGCAGAGTCCCAAAACAGGCGTTTTCAGCCCATTACCGGCATATGGAAGAAACAGCAGTAAGCACAAGGAAATATCTGCTTCTAAATTCAAAACGCAGCTATCTAACAGAACGGTTTTCAATGTGTGCACTCAACTTGCAGAGATAAACCCGTGTGTGGATTCAGCAGTCTGCAGAGACTTTCTCTGCAGAGTCCCAAAACAGGCGTTTTCAGCCCATTACCGGCATATGGAAGAAACAGCAGTAAGCACCGGGAAATATCTGCTTCTAAATCCAAAACGCAGCTATCTAACAGAACGGTTGTCAATGTGTGCACTCAACTTCCAGAGTTAAACCCGTGTGTGGATTCAGCAGTCTGCAGAGACTTTCTCTGCAGAGTCCCAAAACAGGCGTTTTCAGCCCATTACCGGCATATGGAAGAAACAGCAGTAAGCACAGGGAAATATCTGCTTCTAAATCCAAAACGCAGCTATCTAACAGAACGGTTGTCAATGTGTGCACTCAACTTCCAGAGTTAAACCCGTGTGTGGATTCAGCAGTCTGCAGAGACTTTCTCTGCAGAGTCCCAAAACAGGCGTTTTCAGCCCATTACCGGCATATGGAAGAAACAGCAGTAAGCACAGGGAAATATCTGCTTCTAAATCCAAAACGCAGCTATCTAACAGAACGGTTGTCAATGTGTGCACTCAACTTCCAGAGTTAAACCCGTGTGTGGATTCAGCAGTCTGCAAACACTTTCTCTGCAGAGTCCCAAAACAGGCGTTTTCAGCCCATTACCGGCATATGGAAGAAACAGCAGTAAGCACAGGGAAATATCTGCTTCTAAATCCAAAACGCAGCTATCTAACAGAACGGTTGTCAATGTGTGCACTCAACTTCCAGAGTTAAACCAGTGTGTGGATTCAGCAGTCTGCAGAGACTTTCTCTGCAGAGTCCCAAAACAGGCGTTTTCAGCCCATTACCGGCATATGGAAGAAACAGCAGTAAGCACAGGGAAATATCTGCTTCTAAATCCAAAACGCAGCTATCTAACAGAACGGTTGTCAATGTGTGCACTCAACTTCCAGAGTTAAACCCGTGTGTGGATTCAGCAGTCTGCAGACACTTTCTCTGCAGAGTCCCAAAACAGGCGTTTTCAGCCCATTACCGGCATATGGAAGAAACAGCAGTAAGCACAGGGAAATATCTGCTTCTAAATCCAAAACGCAGCTATCTAACAGAACGGTTGTCAATGTGTGCACTCAACTTCCAGAGTTAAACCCGTGTGTGGATTCAGCAGTCTGCAAACACTTTCTCTGCAGAGTCCCAAAACAGGCGTTTTCAGCCCATTACCGGCATATGGAAGAAACAGCAGTAAGCACAGGGAAATATCTGCTTCTAAATCCAAAACGCAGCTATCTAACAGAACGGTTGTCAATGTGTGCACTCAACTTCCAGAGTTAAACCCGTGTGTGGATTCAGCAGTCTGCAGAGACTTTCTCTGCAGAGTCCCAAAACAGGCGTTTTCAGCCCATTACCGGCATATGGAAGAAACAGCAGTAAGCACAGGGAAATATCTGCTTCTAAATCCAAAACGCAGCTATCTAACAGAACGGTTGTCAATGTGTGCACTCAACTTCCAGAGTTAAACCCGTGTGTGGATTCAGCAGTCTGCAGAGACTTTCTCTGCATAGTCCCAAAACAGGCGTTTTCAGCCCATTACCGGCATATGGAAGAAACAGCAGTAAGCACAGGGAAATATCTCCTTCTAAATCCAAAACGCAGCGATCTAACAGAACGGTTGTCAATGTGTGCACTCAACTTCCAGAGTTAAACCCGTGTGTGGATTCAGCAGTCTGCAGAGACTTTCTCTGCAGAGTCCCAAGACAGGCGTTTTCAGCCCATTACCGGCATATGGAAGAAACAGCTGTAAGCACAGGGAAATATCTGCTTCTAAATCCAAAACGCAGCTATCTAACAGAACGGTTGTCAATGTGTGCACTCAACATCCAGAGTTAAACCCGTGTGTGGATTCAGCAGTCTGCAGAGACTTTCTCTGCAGAGTCCCAAAACAGGCGTTTTCAGCCCATTACCGGCATATGGAAGAAACAGCAGTAAGCACAGGGAAATATCTGCTTCTAAATCCAAAACGCAGCTATCTAACAGAACGGTTGTCAATGTGTGCACTCAACTTCCAGAGTTAAACCCGTGTGTGGATTCAGCAGTCTGCAGAGACTTTCTCTGCAGAGTCCCAAAACAGGCGTTTTCAGCCCATTACCGGCATATGGAAGAAACAGCAGTAAGCACAGGGAAATATCTGCTTCTAAATCCAAAACGCAGCTATCTAACAGAACGGTTGTCAATGTGTGCACTCAACTTCCAGAGTTAAACACGTGTGTGGATTCAGCAGTCTGCAGAGACTTTCTCTGCAGAGTCCCAAGACAGGCGTTTTCAGCCCATTACCGGCATATGGAAGAAACAGCAGTAAGCACAGGGAAATATCTGCTTCTAAATCCAAAACGCAGCTATCTAACAGAACGGTTGTCAATGTGTGCACTCAACTTCCAGAGTTAAACCCGTGTGTGGATTCAGCAGTCTGCAGAGACTTTCTCTGCAGAGTCCCAAAACAGGCGTTTTCAGCCCATTACCGGCATATGGAAGAAACAGCAGTAAGCACAAGGAAATATCTGCTTCTAAATCCAAAACGCAGCTATCTAACAGAACGGTTGTCAATGTGTGCACTCAACTTGCAGAGATAAACCCGTGTGTGGATTCAGCAGTCTGCAGAGACTTTCTCTGCAGAGTCCCAAAACAGGCGTTTTCAGCCCATTACCGGCATATGGAAGAAACAGCAGTAAGCACCGGGAAATATCTGCTTCTAAATCCAAAACGCAGCTATCTAACAGAACGGTTGTCAATGTGTGCACTCAACTTCCAGAGTTAAACCCGTGTGTGGATTCAGCAGTCTGCAGAGACTTTCTCTGCAGAGTCCCAAAACAGGCGTTTTCAGCCCATTACCGGCATATGGAAGAAACAGCAGTAAGCACAGGGAAATATCTGCTTCTCAATCCAAAACGCAGCTATCTAACAGAACGGTTGTCAATGTGTGCACTCAACTTCCAGAGTTAAACCCGTGTGTGGATTCAGCAGTCTGCAGAGACTTTCTCTGCAGAGTCCCAAGACAGGCGTTTTCAGCCCATTACCGGCATATGGAAGAAACAGCAGTAAGCACAGGGAAATATCTGCTTCTAAATCCAAAACGCAGCTATCTAACAGAACGGTTGTCAATGTGTGCACTCAACATCCAGAGTTAAACCCGTGTGTGGATTCAGCAGTCTGCAGAGACTTTCTCTGCAGAGTCCCAAAACAGGCGTTTTCAGCCCATTACCGGCATATGGAAGAAACAGCAGTAAGCACAAGGAAATATCTGCTTCTAAATCCAAAACGCAGCTATCTAACAGAACGGTTGTCAATGTGTGCACTCAACTTGCAGAGATAAACCCGTGTGTGGATTCAGCAGTCTGCAGAGACTTTCTCTGCAGAGTCCCAAAACAGGCGTTTTCAGCCCATTACCGGCATATGGAAGAAACAGCAGTAAGCACAGGGAAATATCTGCTTCTAAATCCAAAACGCAGCTATCTAACAGAACGGTTGTCAATGTGTGCACTCAACTTCCAGAGTTAAACCCGTGTGTGGATTCAGCAGTCTGCAGAGACTTTCTCTGCAGAGTCCCAAAACAGGCGTTTTCAGCCCATTACCGGCATATGGAAGAAACAGCAGTAAGCACAGGGAAATATCTGCTTCTAAATCCAAAACGCAGCTATCTAACAGAACGGTTGTCAATGTGTGCACTCAACTTCCAGAGTTAAACCCGTGTGTGGATTCAGCAGTCTGCAAACACTTTCTCTGCAGAGTCCCAAAACAGGCGTTTTCAGCCCATTACCGGCATATGGAAGAAACAGCAGTAAGCACAGGGAAATATCTGCTTCTAAATCCAAAACGCAGCTATCTAACAGAACGGTTGTCAATGTGTGCACTCAACTTCCAGAGTTAAACCCGTGTGTGGATTCAGCAGTCTGCAGAGACTTTCTCTGCAGAGTCCCAAGACAGGCGTTTTCAGCCCATTACCGGCATATGGAAGAAACAGCAGTAAGCACAGGGAAATATCTGCTTCTAAATCCAAAACGCAGCTATCTAACAGAACGGTTGTCAATGTGTGCACTCAACTTCCAGAGTTAAACCCGTGTGTGGATTCAGCAGTCTGCAGAGACTTTCTCTGCAGAGTCCCAAAACAGGCGTTTTCAGCCCATTACCGGCATATGGAAGAAACAGCAGTAAGCACAAGGAAATATCTACTTCTAAATCCAAAACGCAGCTATCTAACAGAACGGTTGTCAATGTGTGCACTCAACTTGCAGAGATAAACCCGTGTGTGGATTCAGCAGTCTGCAGAGACTTTCTCTGCAGAGTCCCAAAACAGGCGTTTTCAGCCCATTACCGGCATATGGAAGAAACAGCAGTAAGCACAGGGAAATATCTGCTTCTAAATCCAAAACGCAGCTATCTAACAGAACGGTTGTCAATGTGTGCACTCAACTTCCAGAGTTAAACCCGTGTGTGGATTCAGCAGTCTGCAGAGACTTTCTCTGCAGAGTCCCAAGACAGGCGTTTTCAGCCCATTACCGGCATATGGAAGAAACAGCAGTAAGCACAGGGAAATATCTGCTTCTAAATCCAAAACGCAGCTATCTAACAGAACGGTTGTCAATGTGTGCACTCAACTTCCAGAGTTAAACCAGTGTGTGGATTCAGCAGTCTGCAGAGACTTTCTCTGCAGAGTCCCAAAACAGGCGTTTTCAGCCCATTACCGGCATATGGAAGAAACAGCAGTAAGCACAGGGAAATATCTGCTTCTAAATCCAAAACGCAGCTATCTAACAGAACGGTTGTCAATGTGTGCACTCAACTTCCAGAGTTAAACCCGTGTGTGGATTCAGCAGTCTGCAGAGACTTTCTCTGCAGAGTCCCAAGACAGGCGTTTTCAGCCCATTACCGGCATATGGAAGAAACAGCAGTAAGCACAGGGAAATATCTGCTTCTAAATCCAAAACGCAGCTATCTAACAGAACGGTTGTCAATGTGTGCACTCAACTTCCAGAGTTAAACCCGTGTGTGGGTTCAGCAGTCTGCAGAGACTTTCTCTGCATAGTCCCAAAACAGGCGTTTTCAGCCCATTACCGGCATATGGAAGAAACAGCAGTAAGCACAGGGAAATATCTCCTTCTAAATCCAAAACGCAGCGATCTAACAGAACGGTTGTCAATGTGTGCACTCAACTTCCAGAGTTAAACCCGTGTGTGGATTCAGCAGTCTGCAGAGACTTTCTCTGCAGAGTCCCAAGACAGGCGTTTTCAGCCCATTACCGGCATATGGAAGAAACAGCAGTAAGCACAGGGAAATATCTGCTTCTAAATCCAAAACGCAGCTATCTAACAGAACGGTTGTCAATGTGTGCACTCAACATCCAGAGTTAAACCCGTGTGTGGATTCAGCAGTCTGCAGAGACTTTCTCTGCAGAGTCCCAAAACAGGCGTTTTCAGCCCATTACCGGCATATGGAAGAAACAGCAGTAAGCACAAGGAAATATCTGCTTCTAAATCCAAAACGCAGCTATCTAACAGAACGGTTGTCAATGTGTGCACTCAACTTGCAGAGATAAACCCGTGTGTGGATTCAGCAGTCTGCAGAGACTTTCTCTGCAGAGTCCCAAAACAGGCGTTTTCAGCCCATTACCGGCATATGGAAGAAACAGCAGTAAGCACAGGGAAATATCTGCTTCTAAATCCAAAACGCAGCTATCTAACAGAACGGTTGTCAATGTGTGCACTCAACTTCCAGAGTTAAACCCGTGTGTGGATTCAGCAGTCTGCAGAGACTTTCTCTGCAGAGTCCCAAAACAGGCGTTTTCAGACCATTACCGGCATATGGAAGAAACAGCAGTAAGCACAGGGAAATATCTGCTTCTAAATCCAAAACGCAGCTATCTAACAGAACGGTTGTCAATGTGTGCACTCAACTTGCAGAGATAAACCCGTGTGTGGATTCAGCAGTCTGCAGAGACTTTCTCTGCAGAGTCCCAAAACAGGCGTTTTCAGCCCATTACCGGCATATGGAAGAAACAGCAGTAAGCACAGGGAAATATCTGCTTCTAAATCCAAAACGCAGCTATCTAACAGAACGGTTGTCAATGTGTGCACTCAACTTCCAGAGTTAAACCCGTGTGTGGATTCAGCAGTCTGCAGAGACTTTCTCTGCAGAGTCCCAAGACAGGCGTTTTCAGCCCATTACCGGCATATGGAAGAAACAGCAGTAAGCACAGGGAAATATCTGCTTCTAAATCCAAAACGCAGCTATCTAACAGAACGGTTGTCAATGTGTGCACTCAACTTCCAGAGTTAAACCAGTGTGTGGATTCAGCAGTCTGCAGAGACTTTCTCTGCAGAGTCCCAAAACAGGCGTTTTCAGCCCATTACCGGCATATGGAAGAAACAGCAGTAAGCACAGGGAAATATCTGCTTCTAAATCCAAAACGCAGCTATCTAACAGAACGGTTGTCAATGTGTGCACTCAACTTCCAGAGTTAAACCCGTGTGTGGATTCAGCAGTCTGCAGAGACTTTCTCTGCAGAGTCCCAAGACAGGCGTTTTCAGCCCATTACCGGCATATGGAAGAAACAGCAGTAAGCACAGGGAAATATCTGCTTCTAAATCCAAAACGCAGCTATCTAACAGAACGGTTGTCAATGTGTGCACTCAACTTCCAGAGTTAAACCCGTGTGTGGATTCAGCAGTCTGCAGAGACTTTCTCTGCAGAGTCCCAAAACAGGCGTTTTCAGCCCATTACCGGCATATGGAAGAAACAGCAGTAAGCACAAGGAAATATCTGCTTCTAAATCCAAAACGCAGCTATCTAACAGAACGGTTGTCAATGTGTTCACTCAACTTGCAGAGATAAACCCGTGTGTGGATTCAGCAGTCTGCAGAGACTTTCTCTGCAGAGTCCCAAAACAGGCGTTTTCAGCCCATTACCGGCATATGGAAGAAACAGCAGTAAGCACAGGGAAATATCTGCTTCTAAATCCAAAACGCAGCTATCTAACAGAACGGTTGTCAATGTGTGCACTCAACTTCCAGAGTTAAACCCGTGTGTGGATTCAGCAGTCTGCAGAGACTTTCTCTGCAGAGTCCCAAAACAGGCGTTTTCAGCCCATTACCGGCATATGGAAGAAACAGCAGTAAGCACAGGGAAATATCTGCTTCTAAATCCAAAACGCAGCTATCTAACAGAACGGTTGTCAATGTGTGCACTCAACTTCCAGAGTTAAACCCGTGTGTGGATTCAGCAGTCTGCAGAGACTTTCTCTGCAGAGTCCCAAGACAGGCGTTTTCAGCCCATTACCGGCATATGGAAGAAACAGCAGTAAGCACAGGGAAATATCTGCTTCTAAATCCAAAACGCAGCTATCTAACAGAACGGTTGTCAATGTGTGCACTCAACTTCCAGAGTTAAACCCGTGTGTGGATTCAGCAGTCTGCAGAGACTTTCTCTGCAGAGTCCCAAGACAGGCGTTTTCAGCCCATTACCGGCATATGGAAGAAACAGCAGTAAGCACAAGGAAATATCTGCTTCTAAATCCAAAACGCAGCTATCTAACAGAACGGTTGTCAATGTGTGCACTCAACTTGCAGAGATAAACCCGTGTGTGGATTCAGCAGTCTGCAGAGACTTTCTCTGCAGAGTCCCAAAACAGGCGTTTTCAGCCCATTACCGGCATATGGAAGAAACAGCAGTAAGCACCGGGAAATATCTGCTTCTAAATCCAAAACGCAGCTATCTAACAGAACGGTTGTCAATGTGTGCACTCAACTTCCAGAGTTAAACCCGTGTGTGGATTCAGCAGTCTGCAGAGACTTTCTCTGCAGAGTCCCAAAACAGGCGTTTTCAGCCCATTACCGGCATATGGAAGAAACAGCAGTAAGCACAGGGAAATATCTGCTTCTAAATCCAAAACGCAGCTATCTAACAGAACGGTTGTCAATGTGTGCACTCAACTTCCAGAGTTAAACCCGTGTGTGGATTCAGCAGTCTGCAGAGACTTTCTCTGCAGAGTCCCAAAACAGGCGTTTTCAGCCCATTACCGGCATATGGAAGAAACAGCAGTAAGCACAGGGAAATATCTGCTTCTAAATCCAAAACGCAGCTATCTAACAGAACGGTTGTCAATGTGTGCACTCAACTTCCAGAGTTAAATCCGTGTGTGGATTCAGCAGTCTGCAGAGACTTTCTCTGCAGAGTCCCAAAACAGGTGTTTTCAGCCCATTATCGGCATATGGAAGAAACAGCAGTAAGCACAGGGAAATATCTGCTTCTAAATCCAAAACGCAGCTATCTAACAGAACGGTTGTCAATGTGTGCACTCAACTTCCAGGGTTAAACCCGTGTGTGGATTCAGCAGTCTGCAGAGACTTTCTCTGCAGAGTCCCAAGACAGGCGTTTTCAGCCCATTACCGGCATATGGAAGAAACAGCAGTAAGCACAGGGAAATATCTGCTTCTAAACCCAAAACGCAGCTATCTAACAGAACGGTTGTCAATGTGTGCACTCAACTTCCAGAGTTAAACCCGTGTGTGGATTCAGCAGTCTGCAGAGACTTTCTCTGCAGAGTCCCAAAACAGGCGTTTTCAGCCCATTACCGGCATATGGAAGAAACAGCAGTAAGCACAAGGAAATATCTGCTTCTAAATTCAAAACGCAGCTATCTAACAGAACGGTTTTCAATGTGTGCACTCAACTTGCAGAGATAAACCCGTGTGTGGATTCAGCAGTCTGCAGAGACTTTCTCTGCAGAGTCCCAAAACAGGCGTTTTCAGCCCATTACCGGCATATGGAAGAAACAGCAGTAAGCACCGGGAAATATCTGCTTCTAAATCCAAAACGCAGCTATCTAACAGAACGGTTGTCAATGTGTGCACTCAACTTCCAGAGTTAAACCCGTGTGTGGATTCAGCAGTCTGCAGAGACTTTCTCTGCAGAGTCCCAAAACAGGCGTTTTCAGCCCATTACCGGCATATGGAAGAAACAGCAGTAAGCACAGGGAAATATCTGCTTCTAAATCCAAAACGCAGCTATCTAACAGAACGGTTGTCAATGTGTGCACTCAACTTCCAGAGTTAAACCCGTGTGTGGATTCAGCAGTCTGCAGAGACTTTCTCTGCAGAGTCCCAAAACAGGCGTTTTCAGCCCATTACCGGCATATGGAAGAAACAGCAGTAAGCACAGGGAAATATCTGCTTCTAAATCCAAAACGCAGCTATCTAACAGAACGGTTGTCAATGTGTGCACTCAACTTCCAGAGTTAAACCCGTGTGTGGATTCAGCAGTCTGCAAACACTTTCTCTGCAGAGTCCCAAAACAGGCGTTTTCAGCCCATTACCGGCATATGGAAGAAACAGCAGTAAGCACAGGGAAATATCTGCTTCTAAATCCAAAACGCAGCTATCTAACAGAACGGTTGTCAATGTGTGCACTCAACTTCCAGAGTTAAACCAGTGTGTGGATTCAGCAGTCTGCAGAGACTTTCTCTGCAGAGTCCCAAAACAGGCGTTTTCAGCCCATTACCGGCATATGGAAGAAACAGCAGTAAGCACAGGGAAATATCTGCTTCTAAATCCAAAACGCAGCTATCTAACAGAACGGTTGTCAATGTGTGCACTCAACTTCCAGAGTTAAACCCGTGTGTGGATTCAGCAGTCTGCAGACACTTTCTCTGCAGAGTCCCAAAACAGGCGTTTTCAGCCCATTACCGGCATATGGAAGAAACAGCAGTAAGCACAGGGAAATATCTGCTTCTAAATCCAAAACGCAGCTATCTAACAGAACGGTTGTCAATGTGTGCACTCAACTTCCAGAGTTAAACCCGTGTGTGGATTCAGCAGTCTGCAAACACTTTCTCTGCAGAGTCCCAAAACAGGCGTTTTCAGCCCATTACCGGCATATGGAAGAAACAGCAGTAAGCACAGGGAAATATCTGCTTCTAAATCCAAAACGCAGCTATCTAACAGAACGGTTGTCAATGTGTGCACTCAACTTCCAGAGTTAAACCCGTGTGTGGATTCAGCAGTCTGCAGAGACTTTCTCTGCAGAGTCCCAAAACAGGCGTTTTCAGCCCATTACCGGCATATGGAAGAAACAGCAGTAAGCACAGGGAAATATCTGCTTCTAAATCCAAAACGCAGCTATCTAACAGAACGGTTGTCAATGTGTGCACTCAACTTCCAGAGTTAAACCCGTGTGTGGATTCAGCAGTCTGCAGAGACTTTCTCTGCATAGTCCCAAAACAGGCGTTTTCAGCCCATTACCGGCATATGGAAGAAACAGCAGTAAGCACAGGGAAATATCTCCTTCTAAATCCAAAACGCAGCGATCTAACAGAACGGTTGTCAATGTGTGCACTCAACTTCCAGAGTTAAACCCGTGTGTGGATTCAGCAGTCTGCAGAGACTTTCTCTGCAGAGTCCCAAGACAGGCGTTTTCAGCCCATTACCGGCATATGGAAGAAACAGCTGTAAGCACAGGGAAATATCTGCTTCTAAATCCAAAACGCAGCTATCTAACAGAACGGTTGTCAATGTGTGCACTCAACATCCAGAGTTAAACCCGTGTGTGGATTCAGCAGTCTGCAGAGACTTTCTCTGCAGAGTCCCAAAACAGGCGTTTTCAGCCCATTACCGGCATATGGAAGAAACAGCAGTAAGCACAGGGAAATATCTGCTTCTAAATCCAAAACGCAGCTATCTAACAGAACGGTTGTCAATGTGTGCACTCAACTTCCAGAGTTAAACCCGTGTGTGGATTCAGCAGTCTGCAGAGACTTTCTCTGCAGAGTCCCAAAACAGGCGTTTTCAGCCCATTACCGGCATATGGAAGAAACAGCAGTAAGCACAGGGAAATATCTGCTTCTAAATCCAAAACGCAGCTATCTAACAGAACGGTTGTCAATGTGTGCACTCAACTTCCAGAGTTAAACACGTGTGTGGATTCAGCAGTCTGCAGAGACTTTCTCTGCAGAGTCCCAAGACAGGCGTTTTCAGCCCATTACCGGCATATGGAAGAAACAGCAGTAAGCACAGGGAAATATCTGCTTCTAAATCCAAAACGCAGCTATCTAACAGAACGGTTGTCAATGTGTGCACTCAACTTCCAGAGTTAAACCCGTGTGTGGATTCAGCAGTCTGCAGAGACTTTCTCTGCAGAGTCCCAAAACAGGCGTTTTCAGCCCATTACCGGCATATGGAAGAAACAGCAGTAAGCACAAGGAAATATCTGCTTCTAAATCCAAAACGCAGCTATCTAACAGAACGGTTGTCAATGTGTGCACTCAACTTGCAGAGATAAACCCGTGTGTGGATTCAGCAGTCTGCAGAGACTTTCTCTGCAGAGTCCCAAAACAGGCGTTTTCAGCCCATTACCGGCATATGGAAGAAACAGCAGTAAGCACCGGGAAATATCTGCTTCTAAATCCAAAACGCAGCTATCTAACAGAACGGTTGTCAATGTGTGCACTCAACTTCCAGAGTTAAACCCGTGTGTGGATTCAGCAGTCTGCAGAGACTTTCTCTGCAGAGTCCCAAAACAGGCGTTTTCAGCCCATTACCGGCATATGGAAGAAACAGCAGTAAGCACAGGGAAATATCTGCTTCTCAATCCAAAACGCAGCTATCTAACAGAACGGTTGTCAATGTGTGCACTCAACTTCCAGAGTTAAACCCGTGTGTGGATTCAGCAGTCTGCAGAGACTTTCTCTGCAGAGTCCCAAGACAGGCGTTTTCAGCCCATTACCGGCATATGGAAGAAACAGCAGTAAGCACAGGGAAATATCTGCTTCTAAATCCAAAACGCAGCTATCTAACAGAACGGTTGTCAATGTGTGCACTCAACTTCCAGAGTTAAACCCGTGTGTGGATTCAGCAGTCTGCAGAGACTTTCTCTGCAGAGTCCCAAAACAGGCGTTTTCAGCCCATTACCGGCATATGGAAGAAACAGCAGTAAGCACAAGGAAATATCTGCTTCTAAATCCAAAACGCAGCTATCTAACAGAACGGTTGTCAATGTGTTCACTCAACTTGCAGAGATAAACCCGTGTGTGGATTCAGCAGTCTGCAGAGACTTTCTCTGCAGAGTCCCAAAACAGGCGTTTTCAGCCCATTACCGGCATATGGAAGAAACAGCAGTAAGCACAGGGAAATATCTGCTTCTAAATCCAAAACGCAGCTATCTAACAGAACGGTTGTCAATGTGTGCACTCAACTTCCAGAGTTAAACCCGTGTGTGGATTCAGCAGTCTGCAGAGACTTTCTCTGCAGAGTCCCAAAACAGGCGTTTTCAGCCCATTACCGGCATATGGAAGAAACAGCAGTAAGCACAGGGAAATATCTGCTTCTAAATCCAAAACGCAGCTATCTAACAGAACGGTTGTCAATGTGTGCACTCAACTTCCAGAGTTAAACCCGTGTGTGGATTCAGCAGTCTGCAGAGACTTTCTCTGCAGAGTCCCAAAACAGGCGTTTTCAGCCCATTACCGGCATATGGAAGAAACAGCAGTAAGCACAGGGAAATATCTGCTTCTAAATCCAAAACGCAGCTATCTAACAGAACGGTTGTCAATGTGTGCACTCAACTTCCAGAGTTAAACCCGTGTGTGGATTCAGCAGTCTGCAGAGACTTTCTCTGCAGAGTCCCAAGACAGGCGTTTTCAGCCCATTACCGGCATATGGAAGAAACAGCAGTAAGCACAAGGAAATATCTGCTTCTAAATCCAAAACGCAGCTATCTAACAGAACGGTTGTCAATGTGTGCACTCAACTTGCAGAGATAAACCCGTGTGTGGATTCAGCAGTCTGCAGAGACTTTCTCTGCAGAGTTCCAAAACAGGCGTTTTCAGCCCATTACCGGCATATGGAAGAAACAGCAGTAAGCACCGGGAAATATCTGCTTCTAAATCCAAAACGCAGCTATCTAACAGAACGGTTGTCAATGTGTGCACTCAACTTCCAGAGTTAAACCCGTGTGTGGATTCAGCAGTCTGCAGAGACTTTCTCTGCAGAGTCCCAAAACAGGCGTTTTCAGCCCATTACCGGCATATGGAAGAAACAGCAGTAAGCACAGGGAAATATCTGCTTCTAAATCCAAAACGCAGCTATCTAACAGAACGGTTGTCAATGTGTGCATTCAACTTCCAGAGTTAAACCCGTGTGTGGATTCAGCAGTCTGCAGAGACTTTCTCTGCAGAGTCCCAAAACAGGCGTTTTCAGCCCATTACCGGCATATGGAAGAAACAGCAGTAAGCACAGGGAAATATCTGCTTCTAAATCCAAAACGCAGCTATCTAACAGAACGGTTGTCAATGTGTGCACTCAACTTCCAGAGTTAAACCCGTGTGTGGATTCAGCAGTCTGCAGAGACTTTCTCTGCAGAGTCCCAAAACAGGTGTTTTCAGCCCATTACCGGCATATGGAAGAAACAGCAGTAAGCACAGGGAAATATCTGCTTCTAAATCCAAAACGCAGCTATCTAACAGAACGGTTGTCAATGTGTGCACTCAACTTCCAGGGTTAAACCCGTGTGTGGATTCAGCAGTCTGCAGAGACTTTCTCTGCAGAGTCCCAAAACAGGCGTTTTCAGCCCATTACCGGCATATGGAAGAAACAGCAGTAAGCACAGGGAAATATCTGCTTCTAAATCCAAAACGCAGCTATCTAACAGAACGGTTGTCAATGTGTGCACTCAACTTCCAGAGTTAAACCCGTGTGTGGATTCAGCAGTCTGCAGACACTTTCTCTGCAGAGTCCCAAAACAGGCGTTTTCATCCCATTACCGGCATATGGAAGAAACAGCAGTAAGCACAGGGAAATATCTGCTTCTAAATCCAAAACGCAGCTATCTAACAGAACGGTTGTCAATGTGTGCACTCAACTTCCAGAGTTAAACCCGTGTGTGGATTCAGCAGTCTGCAAACACTTTCTCTGCAGAGTCCCAAAACAGGCGTTTTCAGCCCATTACCGGCATATGGAAGAAACAGCTGTAAGCACAGGGAAATATCTGCTTCTAAATCCAAAACGCAGCTATCTAACAGAACGGTTGTCAATGTGTGCACTCAACTTCCAGAGTTAAACCCGTGTGTGGATTCAGCAGTCTGCAGAGACTTTCTCTGCAGAGTCCCAAAACAGGCGTTTTCAGCCCATTACCGGCATATGGAAGAAACAGCAGTAAGCACAGGGAAATATCTGCTTCTAAATCCAAAACGCAGCTATCTAACAGAACGGTTGTCAATGTGTGCACTCAACTACCAGAGTTAAACCCGTGTGTGGATTCAGCAGTCTGCAGAGACTTTCTCTGCAGAGTCCCAAAACAGGCGTTTTCAGCCCATTACCGGCATATGGAAGAAACAGCAGTAAGCACAGGGAAATATCTGCTTCTAAATCCAAAACGCAGCTATCTAACAGAACGGTTGTCAATGTGTGCACTCAACTTCCAGAGTTAAACCCGTGTGTGGATTCAGCAGTCTGCAGAGACTTTCTCTGCAGAGTCCCAAAACAGGCGTTTTCAGCCCATTACCGGCATAAGGAAGAAACAGCAGTAAGCACAGGGAAATATCTGCTTCTAAATCCAAAACGCAGCTATCTAACAGAACGGTTGTCAATGTGTGCACTCAACTTGCAGAGATAAACCCGTGTGTGGATTCAGCAGTCTGCAGAGACTTTCTCTGCAGAGTCCCAAAACAGGCGTTTTCAGCCCATTACCGGCATATGGAAGAAACAGCAGTAAGCACCGGGAAATATCTGCTTCTAAATCCAAAACGCAGCTATCTAACAGAACGGTTGTCAATGTGTGCACTCAACTTCCAGAGTTAAACCCGTGTGTGGATTCAGCAGTCTGCAGAGACTTTCTCTGCAGAGTCCCAAAACAGGCGTTTTCAGCCCATTACCGGCATATGGAAGAAACAGCAGTAAGCACAGGGAAATATCTGCTTCTAAATCCAAAACGCAGCTATCTAACAGAACGGTTGTCAATGTGTGCACTCAACTTCCAGAGTTAAACCCGTGTGTGGATTCAGCAGTCTGCAGAGACTTTCTCTGCAGAGTCCCAAAACAGGCGTTTTCAGCCCATTACCGGCATATGGAAGAAACAGCAGTAAGCACAGGGAAATATCTGCTTCTAAATCCAAAACGCAGCTATCTAACAGAACGGTTGTCAATGTGTGCACTCAACTTCCAGAGTTAAACCCGTGTGTGGATTCAGCAGTCTGCGGAGACTTTCTCTGCAGAGTCCCAAGACAGGCGTTTTCAGCCCATTACCGGCATATGGAAGAAACAGCAGTAAGCACAGGGAAATATCTGCTTCTAAATCCAAAACGCAGCTATCTAACAGAACGGTTGTCAATGTGTGCACTCAACTTCCAGAGTTAAACCCGTGTGTGGATTCAGCAGTCTGCAGAGACTTTCTCTGCAGAGTCCCAAGACAGGCGTTTTCAGCCCATTACCGGCATATGGAAGAAACAGCAGTAAGCACAAGGAAATATCTGCTTCTAAATCCAAAACGCAGCTATCTAACAGAACGGTTGTCAATGTGTGCACTCAACTTGCAGAGATAAACCCGTGTGTGGATTCAGCAGTCTGCAGAGACTTTCTCTGCAGAGTCCCAAAACAGGCGTTTTCAGCCCATTACCGGCATATGGAAGAAACAGCAGTAAGCACCGGGAAATATCTGCTTCTAAATCCAAAACGCAGCTATCTAACAGAACGGTTGTCAATGTGTGCACTCAACTTCCAGAGTTAAACCCGTGTGTGGATTCAGCAGTCTGCAGAGACTTTCTCTGCAGAGTCCCAAAACAGGCGTTTTCAGCCCATTACCGGCATATGGAAGAAACAGCAGTAAGCACAGGGAAATATCTGCTTCTAAATCCAAAACGCAGCTATCTAACAGAACGGTTGTCAATGTGTGCATTCAACTTCCAGAGTTAAACCCGTGTGTGGATTCAGCAGTCTGCAGAGACTTTCTCTGCAGAGTCCCAAAACAGGCGTTTTCAGCCCATTACCGGCATATGGAAGAAACAGCAGTAAGCACAGGGAAATATCTGCTTCTAAATCCAAAACGCAGCTATCTAACAGAACGGTTGTCAATGTGTGCACTCAACTTCCAGAGTTAAACCCGTGTGTGGATTCAGCAGTCTGCAGAGACTTTCTCTGCAGAGTCCCAAAACAGGTGTTTTCAGCCCATTACCGGCATATGGAAGAAACAGCAGTAAGCACAGGGAAATATCTGCTTCTAAATCCAAAACGCAGCTATCTAACAGAACGGTTGTCAATGTGTGCACTCAACTTCCAGGGTTAAACCCGTGTGTGGATTCAGCAGTCTGCAGAGACTTTCTCTGCAGAGTCCCAAAACAGGCGTTTTCAGCCCATTACCGGCATATGGAAGAAACAGCAGTAAGCACAGGGAAATATCTGCTTCTAAATCCAAAACGCAGCTATCTAACAGAACGGTTGTCAATGTGTGCACTCAACTTCCAGAGTTAAACCCGTGTGTGGATTCAGCAGTCTGCAGACACTTTCTCTGCAGAGTCCCAAAACAGGCGTTTTCATCCCATTACCGGCATATGGAAGAAACAGCAGTAAGCACAGGGAAATATCTGCTTCTAAATCCAAAACGCAGCTATCTAACAGAACGGTTGTCAATGTGTGCACTCAACTTCCAGAGTTAAACCCGTGTGTGGATTCAGCAGTCTGCAAACACTTTCTCTGCAGAGTCCCAAAACAGGCGTTTTCAGCCCATTACCGGCATATGGAAGAAACAGCTGTAAGCACAGGGAAATATCTGCTTCTAAATCCAAAACGCAGCTATCTAACAGAACGGTTGTCAATGTGTGCACTCAACTTCCAGAGTTAAACCCGTGTGTGGATTCAGCAGTCTGCAGAGACTTTCTCTGCAGAGTCCCAAAACAGGCGTTTTCAGCCCATTACCGGCATATGGAAGAAACAGCAGTAAGCACAGGGAAATATCTGCTTCTAAATCCAAAACGCAGCTATCTAACAGAACGGTTGTCAATGTGTGCACTCAACTACCAGAGTTAAACCCGTGTGTGGATTCAGCAGTCTGCAGAGACTTTCTCTGCAGAGTCCCAAAACAGGCGTTTTCAGCCCATTACCGGCATATGGAAGAAACAGCAGTAAGCACAGGGAAATATCTGCTTCTAAATCCAAAACGCAGCTATCTAACAGAACGGTTGTCAATGTGTGCACTCAACTTCCAGAGTTAAACCCGTGTGTGGATTCAGCAGTCTGCAGAGACTTTCTCTGCATAGTCCCAAAACAGGCGTTTTCAGCCCATTACCGGCATATGGAAGAAACAGCAGTAAGCACAGGGAAATATCTGCTTCTAAATCCAAAACGCAGCTATCTAACAGAACGGTTGTCAATGTGTGCACTCAACTTGCAGAGATAAACCCGTGTGTGGATTCAGCAGTCTGCAGAGACTTTCTCTGCAGAGTCCCAAAACAGGCGTTTTCAGCCCATTACCGGCATATGGAAGAAACAGCAGTAAGCACCGGGAAATATCTGCTTCTAAATCCAAAACGCAGCTATCTAACAGAACGGTTGTCAATGTGTGCACTCAACTTCCAGAGTTAAACCCGTGTGTGGATTCAGCAGTCTGCAGAGACTTTCTCTGCAGAGTCCCAAAACAGGCGTTTTCAGCCCATTACCGGCATATGGAAGAAACAGCAGTAAGCACAGGGAAATATCTGCTTCTAAATCCAAAACGCAGCTATCTAACAGAACGGTTGTCAATGTGTGCACTCAACTTCCAGAGTTAAACCCGTGTGTGGATTCAGCAGTCTGCAGAGACTTTCTCTGCAGAGTCCCAAAACAGGCGTTTTCAGCCCATTACCGGCATATGGAAGAAACAGCAGTAAGCACAGGGAAATATCTGCTTCTAAATCCAAAACGCAGCTATCTAACAGAACGGTTGTCAATGTGTGCACTCAACTTCCAGAGTTAAACCCGTGTGTGGATTCAGCAGTCTGCAGACACTTTCTCTGCAGAGTCCCAAAACAGGCGTTTTCATCCCATTACCGGCATATGGAAGAAACAGCAGTAAGCACAGGGAAATATCTGCTTCTAAATCCAAAACGCAGCTATCTAACAGAACGGTTGTCAATGTGTGCACTCAACTTCCAGAGTTAAACCCGTGTGTGGATTCAGCAGTCTAGAAACACTTTCTCTGCAGAGTCCCAAAACAGGCGTTTTCAGCCCATTACCGGCATATGGAAGAAACAGCAGTAAGCACAGGGAAATATCTGCTTCTAAATCCAAAACGCAGCTATCTAACAGAACGGTTGTCAATGTGTGCACTCAACTTCCAGAGTTAAACCCGTGTGTGGATTCAGCAGTCTGCAGAGACTTTCTCTGCAGAGTCCCAAAACAGGCGTTTTCAGCCCATTACCGGCATATGGAAGAAACAGCAGTAAGCACAGGGAAATATCTGCTTCTAAATCCAAAACGCAGCTATCTAACAGAACGGTTGTCAATGTGTGCACTCAACTACCAGAGTTAAACCCGTGTGTGGATTCAGCAGTCTGCAGAGACTTTCTCTGCAGAGTCCCAAAACAGGCGTTTTCAGCCCATTACCGGCATATGGAAGAAACAGCAGTAAGCACAGGGAAATATCTGCTTCTAAATCCAAAACGCAGCTATCTAACAGAACGGTTGTCAATGTGTGCACTCAACTTCCAGAGTTAAACCCGTGTGTGGATTCAGCAGTCTGCAGAGACTTTCTCTGCATAGTCCCAAAACAGGCGTTTTCAGCCCATTACCGGCATATGGAAGAAACAGCAGTAAGCACAGGGAAATATCTGCTTCTAAATCCAAAACGCAGCGATCTAACAGAACGGTTGTCAATGTGTTCACTCAACTTGCAGAGATAAACCCGTGTGTGGATTCAGCAGTCTGCAGAGACTTTCTCTGCAGAGTCCCAAAACAGGCGTTTTCAGCCCATTACCGGCATATGGAAGAAACAGCAGTAAGCACAGGGAAATATCTGCTTCTAAATCCAAAACGCAGCTATCTAACAGAACGGTTGTCAATGTGTGCACTCAACTTCCAGAGTTAAACCCGTGTGTGGATTCAGCAGTCTGCAAACACTTTCTCTGCAGAGTCCCAAAACAGGCGTTTTCAACCCATTACCGGCATATGGAAGAAACAGCAGTAAGCACAGGGAAATATCTGCTTCTAAATCCAAAACGCAGCTATCTAACAGAACGGTTGTCAATGTGTGCACTCAACTTCCAGAGTTAAACCCGTGTGTGGATTCAGCAGTCTGCAGAGACTTTCTCTGCAGAGTCCCAAGACAGGCGTTTTCAGCCCATTACCGGCATATGGAAGAAACAGCAGTAAGCACAGGGAAATATCTGCTTCTAAATCCAAAACGCAGCTATCTAACAGAACGGTTGTCAATGTGTGCACTCAACTTCCAGAGTTAAACCCGTGTGTGGATTCAGCAGTCTCCAAACACTTTCTGTGCAGAGTCTGAAAACAGGCCTTTCCGGCCCGGTACCGGCATATATAAGAAAGAGCATTAAGACTGCGTCTAAATCTCAGAAGAAACGTTTCTTTCAACCTGCTCGGCCGTGTGTTCTTTGACCTAAGGGAGTTTAATCTATGTTTAGATTCAGCGAGATAGAAACACGTTTATTCTAGGAGCTGTCTTTGGATATTCCGGAATGAATGGGAGTATATGCTGTAAAGAGAAATATCTGTTTCTAAAACCAAAATGGATCTATCTAGCAGAGTGGTTGTGAATGTGTGCCTTTGGCTTAAAGAGGTAAACTGCTCTTCTCATGCAGCACTTTAGAAACCCTTTATATGCAAATTCTCATACAGGCCTTTCCAGCAAAACACCAGCCTAAAGGAAATAGCAGTAAGACTGCATCTTTAACATGGACGAAACTGTTTTCAAACTGCTCTGCTGTGTGTTCATTCATATAAGAGACTTGAATATATGTTCAGATTCAGCTAATTAGCAACACGTTTCTTCCAGGAGCTGTGTTTGCCTATTCCAGAGTATACTGGAGTATAAGATGTAAAGACAAATGTCTCGTTCCAAAAGAAAAACGGATGATCTAATGGAATGGTTGTCAATGTGTGCATTCAACTTACTGAGCTAAACTGCTGTTTGTATGCAGCAGTTTAGAAAACATTTCTGTGTAGATTCTCAAATAGACATTTCCAGCAAAATACCGGCCTATAAGAAATAGCAGTAAGACTGCGTCTAAAACTCAGAGGGAACGTTTCTTTCAAACTGCTCTGCAGTGTGTTCGTTCACCAAAGGTCGTTGAATCTATGTTTGGATTCAGCGAGTTTGAAACACGTTTATTCTAGGAGCTGCATTTCGATATTCCAGAGTGTATGGGAGTAAATGCTGTAAAGAGAAATATCTGTTTCTAAAACCAAAACGGAGCTATCTAACAGAATGGTTGTGAATGTGTGCATTCAACTTAAAGGGTTAATCTGCTCTTCTTAGGCAGCAGTTTAGAAACCCTTTATATGCAAATTCTAAAATCAACATTTGCAGCAAAACACCAGCCTAAAAGAAGTAGCAGTAAGACTGCATCTATAACATAGAAGAAACGTTTTCTTCAAAATGCTCTGCTCTGTGTTCATTCAACTAAGAGTCTTGAGTATATGTTCAGATTCAGCGAGTAAGAAACACGTTTCTTCCAGGAGCTGCATTTGCATATTCCAGAGTGTACTGGAGTATAAGGTTTAAAGTGAAATATCTGGTTCTAAAACAAACACGGAGCCATCTAACAGAATGGTTGTCACTGTGTGCATTCAGCTTATTGAGATAAACTGTTGTTTCTATGCAGCAGTTTAGAAAAGATTTTTGTGCAGATTCTAAAACAGACATTCCCAGCAAAATACCGGCCTCTAAGAAATAGCAATAAGACTGCGTCTAAAACTCAAATAAAACGTTTCTTTCAAACTGCTGTGCTGTGTGTTCGTTCACCTAAGGGAGTTGAATCTATGTTTAGATTCAGCGACTTAGAAACACGTCTATTCTGGGAGCTGCGTTTGGCTATTCCAGAATGAATGGGAGTATATGCTGTAACTAGAAACACAGGCTTCTAAAACCAAAACGGAGCTAGCTAACAGAATGATTGTGAATGAGGGCATTCAACTTAACGAATTAAACTGCTCCACTTATGCAGCAGTTTACAAACCATTTGTATGGAAATCCCAAAACCAACATTTCCAGGAAAACACCAGCCTAAAAGCAATAGCAGTAACAGTGCATCTATAACATGGAAGAAATGTTTTTTTCAAACTCCTCTGTCGCGTGTTCATTCACCTAAGAGACTTCAATATATGCTCAGATTCAGCGAGTTACAAACACGTTTCTTCCAGGAGCTGCGTTTGCATATATCAGAGTGTACTGGGGTACAAGATGTAAAGGGAAATATCTGATTATACGTAGAAACCCGTTTCTTTTAGGAGCTGCGTTTGGATATTCCAGAGTGAATGAGAGTATATGCTGTAAAGAGAAATAACTTCTTCTAAAACCAAAAGGCAGCTATGTAACTGAATGGTTGTCAATGCGTGCATTCACCTTCCAGAGATGAACTCGTGTGTGGATTCAGCAGTCTGCAAACACTTTCTGTGCAGAGTCCCAAAACAGGCGTTTTCAGCCCAATACCGGCATATGGAAGAAACAGCAGTAAGCACAGGGAAATATCTGCTTCTAAATCCAAAACGCAGCTATCTAACAGAACGGTTGTCAATGTGTGCACTCAACTTCCAGAGTTAAACCCGTGTGTGGATTCAGCAGTCTGCAAACACTCTCTGCAGAGTCCCAAAACAGGCGTTTTCAGCCCAATACCGGCATATGGAACAAACAGCAGTAAGCACAGGGAAATATCTGCTTCTAAATCCAAAACGCAGCTATCTAACAGAACGGTTGTCAATGTGTGCACTCAACTTCCAGAGTTAAACCCGTGTGTGGATTCAGCAGTCTGCAGAGACTTTCTCTGCAGAGTCCCAAAACAGGCGTTTTCAGCCCATTACCGGCATATGGAAGAAACAGCAGTAAGCACAGGGAAATATCTGCTTCTAAATCCAAAACGCAGCTATCTAACAGAACGGTTGTCAATGTGTGCACTCAACTTCCAGAGTTAAACCCGTGTGTGGATTCAGCAGTCTGCAGAGACTTTCTCTGCAGAGTCCCAAAACAGGCGTTTTCAGCCCAATACCGGCATTTGGAAGAAACGGCAGTAGGCACAGGGAAATATCTGCTTCTAAATCCAAAACGCAGCTATCTAACAGAACGGTTGTCAATGTGTGCACTCAACTTCCAGAGTTAAACCCGTGTGTGGATTCAGCAGTCTGCAAACACTTTCTCTGCAGAGTCCCAAAACAGGCGTTTTCAGCCCAATACCGGCATTTGGAAGAAACGGCAGTAGGCACAGGGAAATATCTGCTTCTAAATCCAAAACGCAGCTATCTAACAGAACGGTTGTCAATGTGTGCACTCAACTTCCAGAGTTAAACCCGTGTGTGGATTCAGCAGTCTCCAAACACTTTCTGTGCAGAGTCTGAAAACAGGCCTTTCCGGCCCGGTACCGGCATATATAAGAAAGAGCATTAAGACTGCGTCTAAATCTCAGAAGAAACGTTTCTTTCAACCTGCTCGGCCGTGTGTTCTTTGACCTAAGGGAGTTTAATCTATGTTTAGATTCAGCGAGATAGAAACACGTTTATTCTAGGAGCTGTCTTTGGATATTCCGGAATGAATGGGAGTATATGCTGTAAAGAGAAATATCTGTTTCTAAAACCAAAATGGATCTATCTAGCAGAGTGGTTGTGAATGTGTGCCTTTGGCTTAAAGAGGTAAACTGCTCTTCTCATGCAGCACTTTAGAAACCCTTTATATGCAAATTCTCATACAGGCCTTTCCAGCAAAACACCAGCCTAAAGGAAATAGCAGTAAGACTGCATCTTTAACATGGACGAAACTGTTTTCAAACTGCTCTGCTGTGTGTTCATTCATATAAGAGACTTGAATATATGTTCAGATTCAGCTAATTAGCAACACGTTTCTTCCAGGAGCTGTGTTTGCCTATTCCAGAGTATACTGGAGTATAAGATGTAAAGACAAATGTCTCGTTCCAAAAGAAAAACGGATGATCTAATGGAATGGTTGTCAATGTGTGCATTCAACTTACTGAGCTAAACTGCTGTTTGTATGCAGCAGTTTAGAAAACATTTCTGTGTAGATTCTCAAATAGACATTTCCAGCAAAATACCGGCCTATAAGAAATAGCAGTAAGACTGCGTCTAAAACTCAGAGGGAACGTTTCTTTCAAACTGCTCTGCAGTGTGTTCGTTCACCAAAGGTCGTTGAATCTATGTTTGGATTCAGCGAGTTTGAAACACGTTTATTCTAGGAGCTGCATTTCGATATTCCAGAGTGTATGGGAGTAAATGCTGTAAAGAGAAATATCTGTTTCTAAAACCAAAACGGAGCTATCTAACAGAATGGTTGTGAATGTGTGCATTCAACTTAAAGGGTTAATCTGCTCTTCTTAGGCAGCAGTTTAGAAACCCTTTATATGCAAATTCTAAAATCAACATTTGCAGCAAAACACCAGCCTAAAAGAAGTAGCAGTAAGACTGCATCTATAACATAGAAGAAACGTTTTCTTCAAAATGCTCTGCTCTGTGTTCATTCAACTAAGAGTCTTGAGTATATGTTCAGATTCAGCGAGTAAGAAACACGTTTCTTCCAGGAGCTGCATTTGCATATTCCAGAGTGTACTGGAGTATAAGGTTTAAAGTGAAATATCTGGTTCTAAAACAAACACGGAGCCATCTAACAGAATGGTTGTCACTGTGTGCATTCAGCTTATTGAGATAAACTGTTGTTTCTATGCAGCAGTTTAGAAAAGATTTTTGTGCAGATTCTAAAACAGACATTCCCAGCAAAATACCGGCCTCTAAGAAATAGCAATAAGACTGCGTCTAAAACTCAAATAAAACGTTTCTTTCAAACTGCTGTGCTGTGTGTTCGTTCACCTAAGGGAGTTGAATCTATGTTTAGATTCAGCGACTTAGAAACACGTCTATTCTGGGAGCTGCGTTTGGCTATTCCAGAATGAATGGGAGTATATGCTGTAACTAGAAACACAGGCTTCTAAAACCAAAACGGAGCTAGCTAACAGAATGATTGTGAATGAGGGCATTCAACTTAACGAATTAAACTGCTCCACTTATGCAGCAGTTTACAAACCATTTGTATGGAAATCCCAAAACCAACATTTCCAGGAAAACACCAGCCTAAAAGCAATAGCAGTAACAGTGCATCTATAACATGGAAGAAATGTTTTTTTCAAACTCCTCTGTCGCGTGTTCATTCACCTAAGAGACTTCAATATATGCTCAGATTCAGCGAGTTACAAACACGTTTCTTCCAGGAGCTGCGTTTGCATATATCAGAGTGTACTGGGGTACAAGATGTAAAGGGAAATATCTGATTATACGTAGAAACCCGTTTCTTTTAGGAGCTGCGTTTGGATATTCCAGAGTGAATGAGAGTATATGCTGTAAAGAGAAATAACTTCTTCTAAAACCAAAAGGCAGCTATGTAACTGAATGGTTGTCAATGCGTGCATTCACCTTCCAGAGATGAACTCGTGTGTGGATTCAGCAGTCTGCAAACACTTTCTGTGCAGAGTCCCAAAACAGGCGTTTTCAGCCCAATACCGGCATATGGAAGAAACAGCAGTAAGCACAGGGAAATATCTGCTTCTAAATCCAAAACGCAGCTATCTAACAGAACGGTTGTCAATGTGTGCACTCAACTTCCAGAGTTAAACCCGTGTGTGGATTCAGCAGTCTGCAAACACTTTCTCTGCAGAGTCCCAAAACAGGCGTTTTCAGCCCATTACCGGCATATGGAACAAACAGCAGTAAGCACAGGGAAATATCTGCTTCTAAATCCAAAACGCAGCTATCTAACAGAACGGTTGTCAATGTGTGCACTCAACTTCCAGAGTTAAACCCGTGTGTGGATTCAGCAGTCTGCAGACACTTTCTCTGCAGAGTCCCAAAACAGGCGTTTTCAGCCCATTACCGGCATATGGAAGAAACAGCAGTAAGCACAGGGAAATATCTGCTTCTAAATCCAAAACGCAGCTATCTAACAGAACGGTTGTCAATGTGTGCACTCAACTTCCAGAGTTAAACCCGTGTGTGGATTCAGCAGTCTGCAGACACTTTCTCTGCAGAGTCCCAAAACAGGCGTTTTCAGCCCAATACCGGCATTTGGAAGAAACGGCAGTAGGCACAGGGAAATATCTGCTTCTAAATCCAAAACGCAGCTATCTAACAGAACGGTTGTCAATGTGTGCACTCAACTTCCAGAGTTAAACCCGTGTGTGGATTCAGCAGTCTGCAAACACTTTCTCTGCAGAGTCCCAAAACAGGCGTTTTCAGCCCATTACCGGCATATGGAAAAAACGGCAGTAAGCACAGGGAAATATCTGCTTCTAAATCCAAAACGCAGCTATCTAACAGAACGGTTGTCAATGTGTGCACTCAACTTCCAGAGTTAAACCCGTGTGTGGATTCAGCAGTCTGCAGAGACTTTCTCTGCAGAGTCCCAAAACAGGCGTTTTCAGCCCATTACCGGCATATGGAAGAAACAGCAGTAAGCACAGGGAAATATCTGCTTCTAAATCCAAAACGCAGCTATCTAACAGAACGGTTGTCAATGTGTGCACTCAACTTCCAGAGTTAAACCCGTGTGTGGATTCAGCAGTCTGCAGAGACTTTCTCTGCAGAGTCCCAAAACAGGCGTTTTCAGCCCATTACCGGCATATGGAAGAAACAGCAGTAAGCACAGGGAAATATCTGCTTCTAAATCCAAAACGCAGCTATCTAACAGAACGGTTGTCAATGTGTGCACTCAACTTCCAGAGTTAAACCCGTGTGTGGATTCAGCAGTCTGCAGAGACTTTCTCTGCAGAGTCCCAAAACAGGCGTTTTCAGCCCATTACCGGCATATGGAAGAAACAGCAGTAAGCACAGGGAAATATCTGCTTCTAAATCCAAAACGCAGCTATCTAACAGAACGGTTGTCAATGTGTGCACTCAACTTCCAGAGTTAAACCCGTGTGTGGATTCAGCAGTCTGCAGAGACTTTCTCTGCAGAGTCCCAAAACAGGCGTTTTCAGCCCATTACCGGCATATGGAAGAAACAGCAGTAAGCACAGGGAAATATCTGCTTCTAAATCCAAAACGCAGCTATCTAACAGAACGGTTGTCAATGTGTGCACTCAACTTCCAGAGTTAAACCCGTGTGTGGATTCAGCAGTCTGCAGAGACTTTCTCTGCAGAGTCCCAAAACAGGCGTTTTCAGCCCATTACCGGCATATGGAAGAAACAGCAGTAAGCACAGGGAAATATCTGCTTCTAAATCCAAAACGCAGCTATCTAACAGAACGGTTGTCAATGTGTGCACTCAACTTCCAGAGTTAAACCCGTGTGTGGATTCAGCAGTCTGCAGAGACTTTCTCTGCAGAGTCCCAAAACAGGCGTTTTCAGCCCATTACCGGCATATGGAAGAAACAGCAGTAAGCACAGGGAAATATCTGCTTCTAAATCCAAAACGCAGCTATCTAACAGAACGGTTGTCAATGTGTGCACTCAACTTCCAGAGTTAAACCCGTGTGTGGATTCAGCAGTCTGCAGAGACTTTCTCTGCAGAGTCCCAAAACAGGCGTTTTCAGCCCATTACCGGCATATGGAAGAAACAGCAGTAAGCACAGGGAAATATCTGCTTCTAAATCCAAAACGCAGCTATCTAACAGAACGGTTGTCAATGTGTGCACTCAACTTCCAGAGTTAAACCCGTGTGTGGATTCAGCAGTCTGCAGAGACTTTCTCTGCAGAGTCCCAAAACAGGCGTTTTCAGCCCATTACCGGCATATGGAAGAAACAGCAGTAAGCACAGGGAAATATCTGCTTCTAAATCCAAAACGCAGCTATCTAACAGAACGGTTGTCAATGTGTGCACTCAACTTCCAGAGTTAAACCCGTGTGTGGATTCAGCAGTCTGCAGAGACTTTCTCTGCAGAGTCCCAAAACAGGCGTTTTCAGCCCATTACCGGCATATGGAAGAAACAGCAGTAAGCACAGGGAAATATCTGCTTCTAAATCCAAAACGCAGCTATCTAACAGAACGGTTGTCAATGTGTGCACTCAACTTCCAGAGTTAAACCCGTGTGTGGATTCAGCAGTCTGCAGAGACTTTCTCTGCATAGTCCCAAAACAGGCGTTTTCAGCCCATTACCGGCATATGGAAGAAACAGCAGTAAGCACAGGGAAATATCTGCTTCTAAATCCAAAACGCAGCGATCTAACAGAACGGTTGTCAATGTGTTCACTCAACTTGCAGAGATAAACCCGTGTGTGGATTCAGCAGTCTGCAGAGACTTTCTCTGCAGAGTCCCAAAACAGGCGTTTTCAGCCCATTACCGGCATATGGAAGAAACAGCAGTAAGCACAGGGAAATATCTGCTTCTAAATCCAAAACGCAGCTATCTAACAGAACGGTTGTCAATGTGTGCACTCAACTTCCAGAGTTAAACCCGTGTGTGGATTCAGCAGTCTGCAAACACTTTCTCTGCAGAGTCCCAAAACAGGCGTTTTCAACCCATTACCGGCATATGGAAGAAACAGCAGTAAGCACAGGGAAATATCTGCTTCTAAATCCAAAACGCAGCTATCTAACAGAACGGTTGTCAATGTGTGCACTCAACTTCCAGAGTTAAACCCGTGTGTGGATTCAGCAGTCTGCAGAGACTTTCTCTGCAGAGTCCCAAGACAGGCGTTTTCAGCCCATTACCGGCATATGGAAGAAACAGCAGTAAGCACAGGGAAATATCTGCTTCTAAATCCAAAACGCAGCTATCTAACAGAACGGTTGTCAATGTGTGCACTCAACTTCCAGAGTTAAACCCGTGTGTGGATTCAGCAGTCTCCAAACACTTTCTGTGCAGAGTCTGAAAACAGGCCTTTCCGGCCCGGTACCGGCATATATAAGAAAGAGCATTAAGACTGCGTCTAAATCTCAGAAGAAACGTTTCTTTCAACCTGCTCGGCCGTGTGTTCTTTGACCTAAGGGAGTTTAATCTATGTTTAGATTCAGCGAGATAGAAACACGTTTATTCTAGGAGCTGTCTTTGGATATTCCGGAATGAATGGGAGTATATGCTGTAAAGAGAAATATCTGTTTCTAAAACCAAAATGGATCTATCTAGCAGAGTGGTTGTGAATGTGTGCCTTTGGCTTAAAGAGGTAAACTGCTCTTCTCATGCAGCACTTTAGAAACCCTTTATATGCAAATTCTCATACAGGCCTTTCCAGCAAAACACCAGCCTAAAGGAAATAGCAGTAAGACTGCATCTTTAACATGGACGAAACTGTTTTCAAACTGCTCTGCTGTGTGTTCATTCATATAAGAGACTTGAATATATGTTCAGATTCAGCTAATTAGCAACACGTTTCTTCCAGGAGCTGTGTTTGCCTATTCCAGAGTATACTGGAGTATAAGATGTAAAGACAAATGTCTCGTTCCAAAAGAAAAACGGATGATCTAATGGAATGGTTGTCAATGTGTGCATTCAACTTACTGAGCTAAACTGCTGTTTGTATGCAGCAGTTTAGAAAACATTTCTGTGTAGATTCTCAAATAGACATTTCCAGCAAAATACCGGCCTATAAGAAATAGCAGTAAGACTGCGTCTAAAACTCAGAGGGAACGTTTCTTTCAAACTGCTCTGCAGTGTGTTCGTTCACCAAAGGTCGTTGAATCTATGTTTGGATTCAGCGAGTTTGAAACACGTTTATTCTAGGAGCTGCATTTCGATATTCCAGAGTGTATGGGAGTAAATGCTGTAAAGAGAAATATCTGTTTCTAAAACCAAAACGGAGCTATCTAACAGAATGGTTGTGAATGTGTGCATTCAACTTAAAGGGTTAATCTGCTCTTCTTAGGCAGCAGTTTAGAAACCCTTTATATGCAAATTCTAAAATCAACATTTGCAGCAAAACACCAGCCTAAAAGAAGTAGCAGTAAGACTGCATCTATAACATAGAAGAAACGTTTTCTTCAAAATGCTCTGCTCTGTGTTCATTCAACTAAGAGTCTTGAGTATATGTTCAGATTCAGCGAGTAAGAAACACGTTTCTTCCAGGAGCTGCATTTGCATATTCCAGAGTGTACTGGAGTATAAGGTTTAAAGTGAAATATCTGGTTCTAAAACAAACACGGAGCCATCTAACAGAATGGTTGTCACTGTGTGCATTCAGCTTATTGAGATAAACTGTTGTTTCTATGCAGCAGTTTAGAAAAGATTTTTGTGCAGATTCTAAAACAGACATTCCCAGCAAAATACCGGCCTCTAAGAAATAGCAATAAGACTGCGTCTAAAACTCAAATAAAACGTTTCTTTCAAACTGCTGTGCTGTGTGTTCGTTCACCTAAGGGAGTTGAATCTATGTTTAGATTCAGCGACTTAGAAACACGTCTATTCTGGGAGCTGCGTTTGGCTATTCCAGAATGAATGGGAGTATATGCTGTAACTAGAAACACAGGCTTCTAAAACCAAAACGGAGCTAGCTAACAGAATGATTGTGAATGAGGGCATTCAACTTAACGAATTAAACTGCTCCACTTATGCAGCAGTTTACAAACCATTTGTATGGAAATCCCAAAACCAACATTTCCAGGAAAACCCCAGCCTAAAAGCAATAGCAGTAACAGTGCATCTATAACATGGAAGAAATGTTTTTTTCAAACTCCTCTGTCGCGTGTTCATTCACCTAAGAGACTTCAATATATGCTCAGATTCAGCGAGTTACAAACACGTTTCTTCCAGGAGCTGCGTTTGCATATATCAGAGTGTACTGGGGTACAAGATGTAAAGGGAAATATCTGATTATACGTAGAAACCCGTTTCTTTTAGGAGCTGCGTTTGGATATTCCAGAGTGAATGAGAGTATATGCTGTAAAGAGAAATAACTTCTTCTAAAACCAAAAGGCAGCTATGTAACTGAATGGTTGTCAATGCGTGCATTCACCTTCCAGAGATGAACTCGTGTGTGGATTCAGCAGTCTGCAAACACTTTCTGTGCAGAGTCCCAAAACAGGCGTTTTCAGCCCAATACCGGCATATGGAAGAAACAGCAGTAAGCACAGGGAAATATCTGCTTCTAAATCCAAAACGCAGCTATCTAACAGAACGGTTGTCAATGTGTGCACTCAACTTCCAGAGTTAAACCCGTGTGTGGATTCAGCAGTCTGCAGAGACTTTCTCTGCAGAGTCCCAAAACAGGCGTTTTCAGCCCATTACCGGCATATGGAAGAAACAGCAGTAAGCACAGGGAAATATCTGCTTCTAAATCCAAAACGCAGCTATCTAACAGAACGGTTGTCAATGTGTGCACTCAACTTCCAGAGTTAAACCCGTGTGTGGATTCAGCAGTCTGCAGAGACTTTCTCTGCAGAGTCCCAAAACAGGCGTTTTCAGCCCAATACCGGCATTTGGAAGAAACGGCAGTAGGCACAGGGAAATATCTGCTTCTAAATCCAAAACGCAGCTATCTAACAGAACGGTTGTCAATGTGTGCACTCAACTTCCAGAGTTAAACCCGTGTGTGGATTCAGCAGTCTGCAAACACTTTCTCTGCAGAGTCCCAAAACAGGCGTTTTCAGCCCAATACCGGCATTTGGAAGAAACGGCAGTAGGCACAGGGAAATATCTGCTTCTAAATCCAAAACGCAGCTATCTAACAGAACGGTTGTCAATGTGTGCACTCAACTTCCAGAGTTAAACCCGTGTGTGGATTCAGCAGTCTGCAAACACTTTCTGTGCAGAGTCTGAAAACAGGCCTTTCCGGCCCGGTACCGGCATATATAAGAAAGAGCATTAAGACTGCGTCTAAAACTCAGAAGAAACGTTTCTTTCAACCTGCTCGGCCGTGTGTTCTTTGACCTAAGGGAGTTTAATCTATGTTTAGATTCAGCGAGATAGAAACACGTTTATTCTAGGAGCTGTCTTTGGATATTCCGGAATGAATGGGAGTATATGCTGTAAAGAGAAATATCTGTTTCTAAAACCAAAATGGATCTATCTAGCAGAGTGGTTGTGAATGTGTGCCTTTGGCTTAAAGAGGTAAACTGCTCTTCTCATGCAGCACTTTAGAAACCCTTTATATGCAAATTCTCATACAGGCCTTTCCAGCAAAACACCAGCCTAAAGGAAATAGCAGTAAGACTGCATCTTTAACATGGACGAAACTGTTTTCAAACTGCTCTGCTGTGTGTTCATTCATATAAGAGACTTGAATATATGTTCAGATTCAGCTAATTAGCAACACGTTTCTTCCAGGAGCTGTGTTTGCCTATTCCAGAGTATACTGGAGTATAAGATGTAAAGACAAATGTCTCGTTCCAAAAGAAAAACGGATGATCTAATGGAATGGTTGTCAATGTGTGCATTCAACTTACTGAGCTAAACTGCTGTTTGTATGCAGCAGTTTAGAAAACATTTCTGTGTAGATTCTCAAATAGACATTTCCAGCAAAATACCGGCCTATAAGAAATAGCAGTAAGACTGCGTCTAAAACTCAGAGGGAACGTTTCTTTCAAACTGCTCTGCAGTGTGTTCGTTCACCAAAGGTCGTTGAATCTATGTTTGGATTCAGCGAGTTTGAAACACGTTTATTCTAGGAGCTGCATTTCGATATTCCAGAGTGTATGGGAGTAAATGCTGTAAAGAGAAATATCTGTTTCTAAAACCAAAACGGAGCTATCTAACAGAATGGTTGTGAATGTGTGCATTCAACTTAAAGGGTTAATCTGCTCTTCTTAGGCAGCAGTTTAGAAACCCTTTATATGCAAATTCTAAAATCAACATTTGCAGCAAAACACCAGCCTAAAAGAAGTAGCAGTAAGACTGCATCTATAACATAGAAGAAACGTTTTCTTCAAAATGCTCTGCTCTGTGTTCATTCAACTAAGAGTCTTGAGTATATGTTCAGATTCAGCGAGTAAGAAACACGTTTCTTCCAGGAGCTGCATTTGCATATTCCAGAGTGTACTGGAGTATAAGGTTTAAAGTGAAATATCTGGTTCTAAAACAAACACGGAGCCATCTAACAGAATGGTTGTCACTGTGTGCATTCAGCTTATTGAGATAAACTGTTGTTTCTATGCAGCAGTTTAGAAAAGATTTTTGTGCAGATTCTAAAACAGACATTCCCAGCAAAATACCGGCCTCTAAGAAATAGCAATAAGACTGCGTCTAAAACTCAAATAAAACGTTTCTTTCAAACTGCTGTGCTGTGTGTTCGTTCACCTAAGGGAGTTGAATCTATGTTTAGATTCAGCGACTTAGAAACACGTCTATTCTGGGAGCTGCGTTTGGCTATTCCAGAATGAATGGGAGTATATGCTGTAACTAGAAACACAGGCTTCTAAAACCAAAACGGAGCTAGCTAACAGAATGATTGTGAATGAGGGCATTCAACTTAACGAATTAAACTGCTCCACTTATGCAGCAGTTTACAAACCATTTGTATGGAAATCCCAAAACCAACATTTCCAGGAAAACACCAGCCTAAAAGCAATAGCAGTAACAGTGCATCTATAACATGGAAGAAATGTTTTTTTCAAACTCCTCTGTCGCGTGTTCATTCACCTAAGAGACTTCAATATATGCTCAGATTCAGCGAGTTACAAACACGTTTCTTCCAGGAGCTGCGTTTGCATATATCAGAGTGTACTGGGGTACAAGATGTAAAGGGAAATATCTGATTATACGTAGAAACCCGTTTCTTTTAGGAGCTGCGTTTGGATATTCCAGAGTGAATGAGAGTATATGCTGTAAAGAGAAATAACTTCTTCTAAAACCAAAAGGCAGCTATGTAACTGAATGGTTGTCAATGCGTGCATTCACCTTCCAGAGATGAACTCGTGTGTGGATTCAGCAGTCTGCAAACACTTTCTGTGCAGAGTCCCAAAACAGGCGTTTTCAGCCCAATACCGGCATATGGAAGAAACAGCAGTAAGCACAGGGAAATATCTGCTTCTAAATCCAAAACGCAGCTATCTAACAGAACGGTTGTCAATGTGTGCACTCAACTTCCAGAGTTAAACCCGTGTGTGGATTCAGCAGTCTGCAAACACTCTCTGCAGAGTCCCAAAACAGGCGTTTTCAGCCCAATACCGGCATATGGAACAAACAGCAGTAAGCACAGGGAAATATCTGCTTCTAAATCCAAAACGCAGCTATCTAACAGAACGGTTGTCAATGTGTGCACTCAACTTCCAGAGTTAAACCCGTGTGTGGATTCAGCAGTCTGCAGAGACTTTCTCTGCAGAGTCCCAAAACAGGCGTTTTCAGCCCATTACCGGCATATGGAAGAAACAGCAGTAAGCACAGGGAAATATCTGCTTCTAAATCCAAAACGCAGCTATCTAACAGAACGGTTGTCAATGTGTGCACTCAACTTCCAGAGTTAAACCCGTGTGTGGATTCAGCAGTCTGCAGAGACTTTCTCTGCAGAGTCCCAAAACAGGCGTTTTCAGCCCAATACCGGCATTTGGAAGAAACGGCAGTAGGCACAGGGAAATATCTGCTTCTAAATCCAAAACGCAGCTATCTAACAGAACGGTTGTCAATGTGTGCACTCAACTTCCAGAGTTAAACCCGTGTGTGGATTCAGCAGTCTGCAAACACTTTCTCTGCAGAGTCCCAAAACAGGCGTTTTCAGCCCATTACCGGCATATGGAAAAAACGGCAGTAAGCACAGGGAAATATCTGCTTCTAAATCCAAAACGCAGCTATCTAACAGAACGGTTGTCAATGTGTGCACTCAACTTCCAGAGTTAAACCCGTGTGTGGATTCAGCAGTCTGCAAACACTTTCTGTGCAGAGTCTGAAAACAGGCCTTTCCGGCCCGGTACCGGCATATATAAGAAAGAGCATTAAGACTGCGTCTAAAACTCAGAAGAAACGTTTCTTTCAACCTGCTCGGCCGTGTGTTCTTTGACCTAAGGGAGTTTAATCTATGTTTAGATTCAGCGAGATAGAAACACGTTTATTCTAGGAGCTGTCTTTGGATATTCCGGAATGAATGGGAGTATATGCTGTAAAGAGAAATATCTGTTTCTAAAACCAAAATGGATCTATCTAGCAGAGTGGTTGTGAATGTGTGCCTTTGGCTTAAAGAGGTAAACTGCTCTTCTCATGCAGCACTTTAGAAACCCTTTATATGCAAATTCTCATACAGGCCTTTCCAGCAAAACACCAGCCTAAAGGAAATAGCAGTAAGACTGCATCTTTAACATGGACGAAACTGTTTTCAAACTGCTCTGCTGTGTGTTCATTCATATAAGAGACTTGAATATATGTTCAGATTCAGCTAATTAGCAACACGTTTCTTCCAGGAGCTGTGTTTGCCTATTCCAGAGTATACTGGAGTATAAGATGTAAAGACAAATGTCTCGTTCCAAAAGAAAAACGGATGATCTAATGGAATGGTTGTCAATGTGTGCATTCAACTTACTGAGCTAAACTGCTGTTTGTATGCAGCAGTTTAGAAAACATTTCTGTGTAGATTCTCAAATAGACATTTCCAGCAAAATACCGGCCTATAAGAAATAGCAGTAAGACTGCGTCTAAAACTCAGAGGGAACGTTTCTTTCAAACTGCTCTGCAGTGTGTTCGTTCACCAAAGGTCGTTGAATCTATGTTTGGATTCAGCGAGTTTGAAACACGTTTATTCTAGGAGCTGCATTTCGATATTCCAGAGTGTATGGGAGTAAATGCTGTAAAGAGAAATATCTGTTTCTAAAACCAAAACGGAGCTATCTAACAGAATGGTTGTGAATGTGTGCATTCAACTTAAAGGGTTAATCTGCTCTTCTTAGGCAGCAGTTTAGAAACCCTTTATATGCAAATTCTAAAATCAACATTTGCAGCAAAACACCAGCCTAAAAGAAGTAGCAGTAAGACTGCATCTATAACATAGAAGAAACGTTTTCTTCAAAATGCTCTGCTCTGTGTTCATTCAACTAAGAGTCTTGAGTATATGTTCAGATTCAGCGAGTAAGAAACACGTTTCTTCCAGGAGCTGCATTTGCATATTCCAGAGTGTACTGGAGTATAAGGTTTAAAGTGAAATATCTGGTTCTAAAACAAACACGGAGCCATCTAACAGAATGGTTGTCACTGTGTGCATTCAGCTTATTGAGATAAACTGTTGTTTCTATGCAGCAGTTTAGAAAAGATTTTTGTGCAGATTCTAAAACAGACATTCCCAGCAAAATACCGGCCTCTAAGAAATAGCAATAAGACTGCGTCTAAAACTCAAATAAAACGTTTCTTTCAAACTGCTGTGCTGTGTGTTCGTTCACCTAAGGGAGTTGAATCTATGTTTAGATTCAGCGACTTAGAAACACGTCTATTCTGGGAGCTGCGTTTGGCTATTCCAGAATGAATGGGAGTATATGCTGTAACTAGAAACACAGGCTTCTAAAACCAAAACGGAGCTAGCTAACAGAATGATTGTGAATGAGGGCATTCAACTTAACGAATTAAACTGCTCCACTTATGCAGCAGTTTACAAACCATTTGTATGGAAATCCCAAAACCAACATTTCCAGGAAAACACCAGCCTAAAAGCAATAGCAGTAACAGTGCATCTATAACATGGAAGAAATGTTTTTTTCAAACTCCTCTGTCGCGTGTTCATTCACCTAAGAGACTTCAATATATGCTCAGATTCAGCGAGTTACAAACACGTTTCTTCCAGGAGCTGCGTTTGCATATATCAGAGTGTACTGGGGTACAAGATGTAAAGGGAAATATCTGATTATACGTAGAAACCCGTTTCTTTTAGGAGCTGCGTTTGGATATTCCAGAGTGAATGAGAGTATATGCTGTAAAGAGAAATAACTTCTTCTAAAACCAAAAGGCAGCTATGTAACTGAATGGTTGTCAATGCGTGCATTCACCTTCCAGAGATGAACTCGTGTGTGGATTCAGCAGTCTGCAAACACTTTCTGTGCAGAGTCCCAAAACAGGCGTTTTCAGCCCAATACCGGCATATGGAAGAAACAGCAGTAAGCACAGGGAAATATCTGCTTCTAAATCCAAAACGCAGCTATCTAACAGAACGGTTGTCAATGTGTGCACTCAACTTCCAGAGTTAAACCCGTGTGTGGATTCAGCAGTCTGCAGAGACTTTCTCTGCAGAGTCCCAAAACAGGCGTTTTCAGCCCATTACCGGCATATGGAAGAAACAGCAGTAAGCACAGGGAAATATCTGCTTCTAAATCCAAAACGCAGCTATCTAACAGAACGGTTGTCAATGTGTGCACTCAACTTCCAGAGTTAAACCCGTGTGTGGATTCAGCAGTCTGCAGAGACTTTCTCTGCAGAGTCCCAAAACAGGCGTTTTCAGCCCAATACCGGCATTTGGAAGAAACGGCAGTAGGCACAGGGAAATATCTGCTTCTAAATCCAAAACGCAGCTATCTAACAGAACGGTTGTCAATGTGTGCACTCAACTTCCAGAGTTAAACCCGTGTGTGGATTCAGCAGTCTGCAAACACTTTCTCTGCAGAGTCCCAAAACAGGCGTTTTCAGCCCAATACCGGCATTTGGAAGAAACGGCAGTAGGCACAGGGAAATATCTGCTTCTAAATCCAAAACGCAGCTATCTAACAGAACGGTTGTCAATGTGTGCACTCAACTTCCAGAGTTAAACCCGTGTGTGGATTCAGCAGTCTGCAAACACTTTCTGTGCAGAGTCTGAAAACAGGCCTTTCCGGCCCGGTACCGGCATATATAAGAAAGAGCATTAAGACTGCGTCTAAAACTCAGAAGAAACGTTTCTTTCAACCTGCTCGGCCGTGTGTTCTTTGACCTAAGGGAGTTTAATCTATGTTTAGATTCAGCGAGATAGAAACACGTTTATTCTAGGAGCTGTCTTTGGATATTCCGGAATGAATGGGAGTATATGCTGTAAAGAGAAATATCTGTTTCTAAAACCAAAATGGATCTATCTAGCAGAGTGGCTGTGAATGTGTGCCTTTGGCTTAAAGAGGTAAACTGCTCTTCTCATGCAGCACTTTAGAAACCCTTTATATGCAAATTCTCATACAGGCCTTTCCAGCAAAACACCAGCCTAAAGGAAATAGCAGTAAGACTGCATCTTTAACATGGACGAAACTGTTTTCAAACTGCTCTGCTGTGTGTTCATTCATATAAGAGACTTGAATATATGTTCAGATTCAGCTAATTAGCAACACGTTTCTTCCAGGAGCTGTGTTTGCCTATTCCAGAGTATACTGGAGTATAAGATGTAAAGACAAATGTCTCGTTCCAAAAGAAAAACGGATGATCTAATGGAATGGTTGTCAATGTGTGCATTCAACTTACTGAGCTAAACTGCTGTTTGTATGCAGCAGTTTAGAAAACATTTCTGTGTAGATTCTCAAATAGACATTTCCAGCAAAATACCGGCCTATAAGAAATAGCAGTAAGACTGCGTCTAAAACTCAGAGGGAACGTTTCTTTCAAACTGCTCTGCAGTGTGTTCGTTCACCAAAGGTCGTTGAATCTATGTTTGGATTCAGCGAGTTTGAAACACGTTTATTCTAGGAGCTGCATTTCGATATTCCAGAGTGTATGGGAGTAAATGCTGTAAAGAGAAATATCTGTTTCTAAAACCAAAACGGAGCTATCTAACAGAATGGTTGTGAATGTGTGCATTCAACTTAAAGGGTTAATCTGCTCTTCTTAGGCAGCAGTTTAGAAACCCTTTATATGCAAATTCTAAAATCAACATTTGCAGCAAAACACCAGCCTAAAAGAAGTAGCAGTAAGACTGCATCTATAACATAGAAGAAACGTTTTCTTCAAAATGCTCTGCTCTGTGTTCATTCAACTAAGAGTCTTGAGTATATGTTCAGATTCAGCGAGTAAGAAACACGTTTCTTCCAGGAGCTGCATTTGCATATTCCAGAGTGTACTGGAGTATAAGGTTTAAAGTGAAATATCTGGTTCTAAAACAAACACGGAGCCATCTAACAGAATGGTTGTCACTGTGTGCATTCAGCTTATTGAGATAAACTGTTGTTTCTATGCAGCAGTTTAGAAAAGATTTTTGTGCAGATTCTAAAACAGACATTCCCAGCAAAATACCGGCCTCTAAGAAATAGCAATAAGACTGCGTCTAAAACTCAAATAAAACGTTTCTTTCAAACTGCTGTGCTGTGTGTTCGTTCACCTAAGGGAGTTGAATCTATGTTTAGATTCAGCGACTTAGAAACACGTCTATTCTGGGAGCTGCGTTTGGCTATTCCAGAATGAATGGGAGTATATGCTGTAACTAGAAACACAGGCTTCTAAAACCAAAACGGAGCTAGCTAACAGAATGATTGTGAATGAGGGCATTCAACTTAACGAATTAAACTGCTCCACTTATGCAGCAGTTTACAAACCATTTGTATGGAAATTCTAAAACCAACATTTCCAGGAAAACACCAGCCTAAAAGCAATAGCAGTAACAGTGCATCTATAACATGGAAGAAATGTTTTTTTCAAACTCCTCTGCCGCGTGTTCATTCACCTAAGAGACTTCAATATATGCTCAGATTCAGCGAGTTACAAACACGGTTCTTCCAGGAGCTGCGTTTGCATATATCAGAGTGTACTGGGGTACAAGATGTAAAGGGAAATATCTGATTATACGTAGAAACCCGTTTCTTTTAGGAGCTGCGTTTGGATATTCCAGAGTGAATGAGAGTATATGCTGTAAAGAGAAATAACTTCTTCTAAAACCAAAAGGCAGCTATGTAACTGAATGGTTGTCAATGCGTGCATTCACCTTCCAGAGATGAACTCGTGTGTGGATTCAGCAGTCTGCAAACACTTTCTGTGCAGAGTCCCAAAACAGGCGTTTTCAGCCCAATACCGGCATATGGAAGAAACAGCAGTAAGCACAGGGAAATATCTGCTTCTAAATCCAAAACGCAGCTATCTAACAGAACGGTTGTCAATGTGTGCACTCAACTTCCAGAGTTAAACCCGTGTGTGGATTCAGCAGTCTGCAAACACTTTCTCTGCAGAGTCCCAAAACAGGCGTTTTCAGCCCATTACCGGCATATGGAACAAACAGCAGTAAGCACAGGGAAATATCTGCTTCTAAATCCAAAACGCAGCTATCTAACAGAACGGTTGTCAATGTGTGCACTCAACTTCCAGAGTTAAACCCGTGTGTGGATTCAGCAGTCTGCAGACACTTTCTCTGCAGAGTCCCAAAACAGGCGTTTTCAGCCCATTACCGGCATATGGAAGAAACAGCAGTAAGCACAGGGAAATATCTGCTTCTAAATCCAAAACGCAGCTATCTAACAGAACGGTTGTCAATGTGTGCACTCAACTTCCAGAGTTAAACCCGTGTGTGGATTCAGCAGTCTGCAAACACTTTCTCTGCAGAGTCCCAAAACAGGCGTTTTCAGCCCAATACCGGCATTTGGAAGAAACGGCAGTAGGCACAGGGAAATATCTGCTTCTAAATCCAAAACGCAGCTATCTAACAGAACGGTTGTCAATGTGTGCACTCAACTTCCAGAGTTAAACCCGTGTGTGGATTCAGCAGTCTGCAAACACTTTCTCTGCAGAGTCCCAAAACAGGCGTTTTCAGCCCATTACCGGCATATGGAAGAAACAGCAGTAAGCACAGGGAAATATCTGCTTCTAAATCCAAAACGCAGCTATCTAACAGAACGGTTGTCAATGTGTGCACTCAACTTCCAGAGTTAAACCCGTGTGTGGATTCAGCAGTCTGCAGAGACTTTCTCTGCAGAGTCCCAAAACAGGCGTTTTCAGCCCATTACCGGCATATGGAAGAAACAGCAGTAAGCACAGGGAAATATCTGCTTCTAAATCCAAAACGCAGCTATCTAACAGAACGGTTGTCAATGTGTGCACTCAACTTCCAGAGTTAAACCCGTGTGTGGATTCAGCAGTCTGCAGAGACTTTCTCTGCAGAGTCCCAAAACAGGCGTTTTCAGCCCATTACCGGCATATGGAAGAAACAGCAGTAAGCACAGGGAAATATCTGCTTCTAAATCCAAAACGCAGCTATCTAACAGAACGGTTGTCAATGTGTGCACTCAACTTCCAGAGTTAAACCCGTGTGTGGATTCAGCAGTCTGCAGAGACTTTCTCTGCAGAGTCCCAAAACAGGCGTTTTCAGCCCATTACCGGCATATGGAAGAAACAGCAGTAAGCACAGGGAAATATCTGCTTCTAAATCCAAAACGCAGCTATCTAACAGAACGGTTGTCAATGTGTGCACTCAACTTCCAGAGTTAAACCCGTGTGTGGATTCAGCAGTCTGCAGAGACTTTCTCTGCAGAGTCCCAAAACAGGCGTTTTCAGCCCATTACCGGCATATGGAAGAAACAGCAGTAAGCACAGGGAAATATCTGCTTCTAAATCCAAAACGCAGCTATCTAACAGAACGGTTGTCAATGTGTGCACTCAACTTCCAGAGTTAAACCCGTGTGTGGATTCAGCAGTCTGCAGAGACTTTCTCTGCAGAGTCCCAAAACAGGCGTTTTCAGCCCATTACCGGCATATGGAAGAAACAGCAGTAAGCACAGGGAAATATCTGCTTCTAAATCCAAAACGCAGCTATCTAACAGAACGGTTGTCAATGTGTGCACTCAACTTCCAGAGTTAAACCCGTGTGTGGATTCAGCAGTCTGCAGAGACTTTCTCTGCAGAGTCCCAAAACAGGCGTTTTCAGCCCATTACCGGCATATGGAAGAAACAGCAGTAAGCACAGGGAAATATCTGCTTCTAAATCCAAAACGCAGCTATCTAACAGAACGGTTGTCAATGTGTGCACTCAACTTCCAGAGTTAAACCCGTGTGTGGATTCAGCAGTCTGCAGAGACTTTCTCTGCAGAGTCCCAAAACAGGCGTTTTCAGCCCATTACCGGCATATGGAAGAAACAGCAGTAAGCACAGGGAAATATCTGCTTCTAAATCCAAAACGCAGCTATCTAACAGAACGGTTGTCAATGTGTGCACTCAACTTCCAGAGTTAAACCCGTGTGTGGATTCAGCAGTCTGCAGAGACTTTCTCTGCAGAGTCCCAAAACAGGCGTTTTCAGCCCATTACCGGCATATGGAAGAAACAGCAGTAAGCACAGGGAAATATCTGCTTCTAAATCCAAAACGCAGCTATCTAACAGAACGGTTGTCAATGTGTGCACTCAACTTCCAGAGTTAAACCCGTGTGTGGATTCAGCAGTCTGCAGAGACTTTCTCTGCAGAGTCCCAAAACAGGCGTTTTCAGCCCATTACCGGCATATGGAAGAAACAGCAGTAAGCACAGGGAAATATCTGCTTCTAAATCCAAAACGCAGCTATCTAACAGAACGGTTGTCAATGTGTGCACTCAACTTCCAGAGTTAAACCCGTGTGTGGATTCAGCAGTCTGCAGAGACTTTCTCTGCAGAGTCCCAAAACAGGCGTTTTCAGCCCATTACCGGCATATGGAAGAAACAGCAGTAAGCAGAGGGAAATATCTGCTTCTAAATCCAAAACGCAGCTATCTAACAGAACGGTTGTCAATGTGTGCACTCAACTTCCAGAGTTAAACCCGTGTGTGGATTCAGCAGTCTGCAGAGACTTTCTCTGCAGAGTCCCAAGACTGGCGTTTACAGCCGATTACCGGCATATGGAAGAAAGAGCAGTAAGCACAGGGAAATATCTGCTTCTAAATCCAAACGCAGCTATCTAACAGAACGGTTGTCAATGTGTGCACTCAACTTCCAGAGTTAAACCCGTGTGTGGATTCAGCAGTCTGCAAACACTTTCTCTGCAGAGTCCCAAAACAGGCGTTTTCAGCCCATTACCGGCATATGGAAGAAACAGCAGTAAACACAGGGAAATATCTGCTTCTAAATCCAAAACGCAGCTATCTAACAGAACGGTTGTCAATGTGTGCACTCAACTTCCAGAGTTAAACCCGTGTGTGGATTCAGCAGTCTGCAGAGACTTTCTCTGCAGAGTCCCAAGACAGGTGTTTTCAGCCCATTACAGGCATATGGAAGAAACAGCAGTAAGCACAGGGAAATATCTGCTTCTAAATCCAAAACGCAGCTATCTAACAGAACGGTTGTCAATGTGTGCACTCAACTTCCAGAGTTAAACCCGTGTGTGGATTCAGCAGTCTGCAAACACTTTCTCTGCAGAGTCCCAAGACAGGCGTTTTCAGCCCATTACCGGCATATGGAAGAAACAGCAGTAAGCACAGGGAAATATCTGCTTCTAAATCCAAAACGCAGCTATCTAACAGAACGGTTGTCAATGTGTGCACTCAACTTCCAGAGTTAAACCCGTGTGTGGATTCAGCAGTCTGCAGAGACTTTCTCTGCAGAGTCCCAAAACAGGCGTTTTCAGCCCATTACCGGCATATGGAAGAAACAGCAGTAAGCACAGGGAAATATCTGCTTCTAAATCCAAAACGCAGCTATCTAACAGAACGGTTGTCAATGTGTGCACTCAACTTCCAGAGTTAAACCCGTGTGTGGATTCAGCAGTCTGCAGAGACTTTCTCTGCAGAGTCCCAAAACAGGCGTTTTCAGCCCATTACCGGCATATGGAAGAAACAGCAGTAAGCACAGGGAAATATCTGCTTCTAAATCCAAAACGCAGCTATCTAACAGAACGGTTGTCAATGTGTGCACTCAACTTCCAGAGTTAAACCCGTGTGTGGATTCAGCAGTCTGCAAACACTTTCTCTGCAGAGTCCCAAGACAGGCGTTTTCAGCCAATTACCGGCATATGGAAGAAACAGCAGTAAGCACAGGGAAATATCTGCTTCTAAATCCAAAACGCAGCTATCTAACAGAACGGTTGTCAATGTGTGCACTCAACTTCCAGAGTTAAACCCGTGTGTGGATTCAGCAGTCTGCAAACACTTTCACTGCAGAGTCCCAAAACAGGCGTTTTCAGCCCATTACCGGCATATGGAAGAAACAGCAGTAAGAACAGGGAAATATCTGCTTCTAAATCCAAAACGCAGCTATCTAACAGAACGGTTGTCAATGTGTGCACTCAACTTCCAGAGTTAAACCCGTGTGTGGATTCAGCAGTCTGCAGAGACTTTCTCTGCAGAGTCCCAAAACAGGCGTTTTCAGCCCATTACCGGCATATGGAAGAAACAGCAGTAAGCACAGGGAAATATCTGCTTCTAAATCCAAAACGCAGCTATCTAACAGAACGGTTGTCAATGTGTGCACTCAACTTCCAGAGTTAAACCCGTGTGTGGATTCAGCAGTCTGCAGAGACTTTCTCTGCAGAGTCCCAAAACAGGCGTTTTCAGCCCATTACCGGCATATGGAAGAAACAGCAGTAAGCACAGGGAAATATCTGCTTCTAAATCCAAAACGCAGCTATCTAACAGAACGGTTGTCAATGTGTGCACTCAACTTCCAGAGTTAAACCCGTGTGTGGATTCAGCAGTCTGCAGAGACTTTCTCTGCAGAGTCCCAAAACAGGCGTTTTCAGCCCATTACCGGCATATGGAAGAAACAGCAGTAAGCACAGGGAAATATCTGCTTCTAAATCCAAAACGCAGCTATCTAACAGAACGGTTGTCAATGTGTGCACTCAACTTCCAGAGTTAAACCCGTGTGTGGATTCAGCAGTCTGCAGAGACTTTCTCTGCAGAGTCCCAAGACAGGCGTTTTCAGCCCATTACCGGCATATGGAAGAAACAGCAGTAAGCACAGGGAAATATCTGCTTCTAAATCCAAAACGCAGCTATCTAACAGAACGGTTGTCAATGTGTGCACTCAACTTCCAGAGTTAAACCCGTGTGTGGATTCAGCAGTCTGCAAACACTTTCTCTGCAGAGTCCCAAAACAGGCGTTTTCAGCCCATTACCGGCATATGGAAGAAACAGCAGTAAACACAGGGAAATATCTGCTTCTAAATCCAAAACGCAGCTATCTAACAGAACGGTTGTCAATGTGTGCACTCAACTTCCAGAGTTAAACCCGTGTGTGGATTCAGCAGTCTGCAGAGACTTTCTCTGCAGAGTCCCAAGACAGGTGTTTTCAGCCCATTACAGGCATATGGAAGAAACAGCAGTAAGCACAGGGAAATATCTGCTTCTAAATCCAAAACGCAGCTATCTAACAGAACGGTTGTCAATGTGTGCACTCAACTTCCAGAGTTAAACCCGTGTGTGGATTCAGCAGTCTGCAAACACTTTCTCTGCAGAGTCCCAAGACAGGCGTTTTCAGCCCATTACCGGCATATGGAAGAAACAGCAGTAAGCACAGGGAAATATCTGCTTCTAAATCCAAAACGCAGCTATCTAACAGAACGGTTGTCAATGTGTGCACTCAACTTCCAGAGTTAAACCCGTGTGTGGATTCAGCAGTCTGCAGAGACTTTCTCTGCAGAGTCCCAAAACAGGCGTTTTCAGCCCATTACCGGCATATGGAAGAAACAGCAGTAAGCACAGGGAAATATCTGCTTCTAAATCCAAAACGCAGCTATCTAACAGAACGGTTGTCAATGTGTGCACTCAACTTCCAGAGTTAAACCCGTGTGTGGATTCAGCAGTCTGCAGAGACTTTCTCTGCAGAGTCCCAAAACAGGCGTTTTCAGCCCATTACCGGCATATGGAAGAAACAGCAGTAAGCACAGGGAAATATCTGCTTCTAAATCCAAAACGCAGCTATCTAACAGAACGGTTGTCAATGTGTGCACTCAACTTCCAGAGTTAAACCCGTGTGTGGATTCAGCAGTCTGCAAACACTTTCTCTGCAGAGTCCCAAGACAGGCGTTTTCAGCCAATTACCGGCATATGGAAGAAACAGCAGTAAGCACAGGGAAATATCTGCTTCTAAATCCAAAACGCAGCTATCTAACAGAACGGTTGTCAATGTGTGCACTCAACTTCCAGAGTTAAACCCGTGTGTGGATTCAGCAGTCTGCAAACACTTTCACTGCAGAGTCCCAAAACAGGCGTTTTCAGCCCATTACCGGCATATGGAAGAAACAGCAGTAAGAACAGGGAAATATCTGCTTCTAAATCCAAAACGCAGCTATCTAACAGAACGGTTGTCAATGTGTGCACTCAACTTCCAGAGTTAAACCCGTGTGTGGATTCAGCAGTCTGCAGAGACTTTCTCTGCAGAGTCCCAAAACAGGCGTTTTCAGCCCATTACCGGCATATGGAAGAAACAGCAGTAAGCACAGGGAAATATCTGCTTCTAAATCCAAAACGCAGCTATCTAACAGAACGGTTGTCAATGTGTGCACTCAACTTCCAGAGTTAAACCCGTGTGTGGATTCAGCAGTCTGCAAACACTTTCTCTGCAGAGTCCCAAGACAGGCGTTTTCAGCCCATTACCGACATATGGAAGAAACAGCAGTAAGCACAGGGAAATATCTGCTTCTAAATCCAAAACGCAGCTATCTAACAGAACGGTTGTCAATGTGTGCACTCAACTTCCAGAGTTAAACCCGTGTGTGGATTCAGCAGTCTGCAGAGACTTTCTCTGCAGAGTCCCAAAACAGGCGTTTTCAGCCCATTACCGGCATATGGAAGAAACAGCAGTAAGCACAGGGAAATATCTGCTTCTAAATCCAAAACGCAGCTATCTAACAGAACGGTTGTCAATGTGTGCACTCAACTTCCAGAGTTAAACCCGTGTGTGGATTCAGCAGTCTGCAGAGACTTTCTCTGCAGAGTCCCAAAACAGGCGTTTTCAGCCCATTACCGGCATATGGAAGAAACAGCAGTAAGCACAGGGAAATATCTGCTTCTAAATCCAAAACGCAGCTATCTAACAGAACGGTTGTCAATGTGTGCACTCAACTTCCAGAGTTAAACCCGTGTGTGGATTCAGCAGTCTGCAGAGACTTTCTCTGCAGAGTCCCAAAACAGGCGTTTTCAGCCCATTACCGGCATATGGAAGAAACAGCAGTAAGCACAGGGAAATATCTGCTTCTAAATCCAAAACGCAGCTATCTAACAGAACGGTTGTCAATGTGTGCACTCAACTTCCAGAGTTAAACCCGTGTGTGGATTCAGCAGTCTGCAGAGACTTTCTCTGCAGAGTCCCAAAACAGGCGTTTTCAGCCCATTACCGGCATATGGAAGAAACAGCAGTAAGCACAGGGAAATATCTGCTTCTAAATCCAAAACGCAGCTATCTAACAGAACGGTTGTCAATGTGTGCACTCAACTTCCAGAGTTAAACCCGTGTGTGGATTCAGCAGTCTGCAGAGACTTTCTCTGCAGAGTCCCAAAACAGGCGTTTTCAGCCCATTACCGGCATATGGAAGAAACAGCAGTAAGCACAGGGAAATATCTGCTTCTAAATCCAAAACGCAGCTATCTAACAGAACGGTTGTCAATGTGTGCACTCAACTTCCAGAGTTAAACCCGTGTGTGGATTCAGCAGTCTGCAGACACTTTCTCTGCAGAGTCCCAAAACAGGCGTTTTCAGCCCATTACCGGCATATGGAAGAAACAGCAGTAAGCACAGGGAAATATCTGCTTCTAAATCCAAAACGCAGCTATCTAACAGAACGGTTGTCAATGTGTGCACTCAACTTCCAGAGTTAAACCCGTGTGTGGATTCAGCAGTCTGCAGACACTTTCTCTGCAGAGTCCCAAAACAGGCGTTTTCAGCCCATTACCGGCATATGGAAGAAACAGCAGTAAGCACAGGGAAATATCTGCTTCTAAATCCAAAACGCAGCTATCTAACAGAACGGTTGTCAATGTGTGCACTCAACTTCCAGAGTTAAACCCGTGTGTGGATTCAGCAGTCTGCAGAGACTTTCTCTGCAGAGTCCCAAAACAGGCGTTTTCAGCCCATTACCGGCATATGGAAGAAACAGCAGTAAGCACAGGGAAATATCTGCTTCTAAATCCAAAACGCAGCTATCTAACAGAACGGTTGTCAATGTGTGCACTCAACTTCCAGAGTTAAACCCGTGTGTGGATTCAGCAGTCTGCAGAGACTTTCTCTGCAGAGTCCCAAGACAGGCGTTTTCAGCCCATTACCGGCATATGGAAGAAACAGCAGTAAGCACAGGGAAATATCTGCTTCTAAATCCAAAACGCAGCTATCTAACAGAACGGTTGTCAATGTGTGCACTCAACTTCCAGAGTTAAACCCGTGTGTGGATTCAGCAGTCTGCAAACACTTTCTCTGCAGAGTCCCAAAACAGGCGTTTTCAGCCCAATACCGGCATTTGGAAGAAACGGCAGTAGGCACAGGGAAATATCTGCTTCTAAATCCAAAACGCAGTTATCTAACAGAACGGTTGTCAATGTGTGCACTCAACTTCCAGAGTTAAACCCGTGTGTGGATTCAGCAGTCTGCAAACACTTTCTGTGCAGAGTCTGAAAACAGGCCTTTCCGGCCCGGTACCGGCATATATAAGAAAGAGCATTAAGACTGCGTCTAAATCTCAGAAGAAACGTTTCTTTCAACCTGCTCGGCCGTGTGTTCTTTGACCTAAGGGAGTTTAATCTATGTTTAGATTCAGCGAGATAGAAACACGTTTATTCTAGGAGCTGTCTTTGGATATTCCGGAATGAATGGGAGTATATGCTGTAAAGAGAAATATCTGTTTCTAAAACCAAAATGGATCTATCTAGCAGAGTGGTTGTGAATGTGTGCCTTTGGCTTAAAGAGGTAAACTGCTCTTCTCATGCAGCACTTTAGAAACCCTTTATATGCAAATTCTCATACAGGCCTTTCCAGCAAAACACCAGCCTAAAGGAAATAGCAGTAAGACTGCATCTTTAACATGGACGAAACTGTTTTCAAACTGCTCTGCTGTGTGTTCATTCATATAAGAGACTTGAATATATGTTCAGATTCAGCTAATTAGCAACACGTTTCTTCCAGGAGCTGTGTTTGCCTATTCCAGAGTATACTGGAGTATAAGATGTAAAGACAAATGTCTCGTTCCAAAAGAAAAACGGATGATCTAATGGAATGGTTGTCAATGTGTGCATTCAACTTACTGAGCTAAACTGCTGTTTGTATGCAGCAGTTTAGAAAACATTTCTGTGTAGATTCTCAAATAGACATTTCCAGCAAAATACCGGCCTATAAGAAATAGCAGTAAGACTGCGTCTAAAACTCAGAGGGAACGTTTCTTTCAAACTGCTCTGCAGTGTGTTCGTTCACCAAAGGTCGTTGAATCTATGTTTGGATTCAGCGAGTTTGAAACACGTTTATTCTAGGAGCTGCATTTCGATATTCCAGAGTGTATGGGAGTAAATGCTGTAAAGAGAAATATCTGTTTCTAAAACCAAAACGGAGCTATCTAACAGAATGGTTGTGAATGTGTGCATTCAACTTAAAGGGTTAATCTGCTCTTCTTAGGCAGCAGTTTAGAAACCCTTTATATGCAAATTCTAAAATCAACATTTGCAGCAAAACACCAGCCTAAAAGAAGTAGCAGTAAGACTGCATCTATAACATAGAAGAAACGTTTTCTTCAAAATGCTCTGCTCTGTGTTCATTCAACTAAGAGTCTTGAGTATATGTTCAGATTCAGCGAGTAAGAAACACGTTTCTTCCAGGAGCTGCATTTGCATATTCCAGAGTGTACTGGAGTATAAGGTTTAAAGTGAAATATCTGGTTCTAAAACAAACACGGAGCCATCTAACAGAATGGTTGTCACTGTGTGCATTCAGCTTATTGAGATAAACTGTTGTTTCTATGCAGCAGTTTAGAAAAGATTTTTGTGCAGATTCTAAAACAGACATTCCCAGCAAAATACCGGCCTCTAAGAAATAGCAATAAGACTGCGTCTAAAACTCAAATAAAACGTTTCTTTCAAACTGCTGTGCTGTGTGTTCGTTCACCTAAGGGAGTTGAATCTATGTTTAGATTCAGCGACTTAGAAACACGTCTATTCTGGGAGCTGCGTTTGGCTATTCCAGAATGAATGGGAGTATATGCTGTAACTAGAAACACAGGCTTCTAAAACCAAAACGGAGCTAGCTAACAGAATGATTGTGAATGAGGGCATTCAACTTAACGAATTAAACTGCTCCACTTATGCAGCAGTTTACAAACCATTTGAATGGAAATTCTAAAACCAACATTTCCAGGAAAACACCAGCCTAAAAGCAATAGCAGTAACAGTGCATCTATAACATGGAAGAAATGTTTTTTTCAAACTCCTCTGCCGCGTGTTCATTCACCTAAGAGACTTCAATATATGCTCAGATTCAGCGAGTTACAAACACGTTTCTTCCAGGAGCTGCGTTTGCATATATCAGAGTGTACTGGGGTACAAGATGTAAAGGGAAATATCTGATTATACGTAGAAACCCGTTTCTTTTAGGAGCTGCGTTTGGATATTCCAGAGTGAATGAGAGTATATGCTGTAAAGAGAAATAACTTCTTCTAAAACCAAAAGGCAGCTATGTAACTGAATGGTTGTCAATGCGTGCATTCACCTTCCAGAGATGAACTCGTGTGTGGATTCAGCAGTCTGCAAACACTTTCTGTGCAGAGTCCCAAAACAGGCGTTTTCAACCCAATACCGGCATATGGAAGAAACAGCAGTAAGCACAGGGAAATATCTGCTTCTAAATCCAAAACGCAGCTATCTAACAGAACGGTTGTCAATGTGTGCACTCAACTTCCAGAGTTAAACCCGTGTGTGGATTCAGCAGTCTGGAAACACTTTCTCTGCAGAGTCCCAAAACAGGCGTTTTCAGCCCATTACCGGCATATGGAACAAACAGCAGTAAGCACAGGGAAATATCTGCTTCTAAATCGAAAACGCAGCTATCTAACAGAACGGTTGTCAATGTGTGCACTCAACTTCCAGAGTTAAACCCGTGTGTGGATTCAGCAGTCTGCAAACACTTTCTCTGCAGAGTCCCAAAACAGGCGTTTTCAGCCCATTACCGGCATATGGAAGAAACAGCAGTAAGCACAGGGAAATATCTGCTTCTAAATCCAAAACGCAGCTATCTAACAGAACGGTTGTCAATGTGTGCACTCAACTTCCAGAGTTAAACCCGTGTGTGGATTCAGCAGTCTGCAGAGACTTTCTCTGCAGAGTCCCAAAACAGGCGTTTTCAGCCCATTACCGGCATATGGAAGAAACAGCAGTAAGCACAGGGAAATATCTGCTTCTAAATCCAAAACGCAGCTATCTAACAGAACGGTTGTCAATGTGTGCACTCAACTTCCAGAGTTAAACCCGTGTGTGGATTCAGCAGTCTGCAGAGACTTTCTCTGCAGAGTCCCAAAACAGGCGTTTTCAGCCCATTACCGGCATATGGAAGAAACAGCAGTAAGCACAGGGAAATATCTGCTTCTAAATCCAAAACGCAGCTATCTAACAGAACGGTTGTCAATGTGTGCACTCAACTTCCAGAGTTAAACCCGTGTGTGGATTCAGCAGTCTGCAGAGACTTTCTCTGCAGAGTCCCAAAACAGGCGTTTTCAGCCCATTACCGGCATATGGAAGAAACAGCAGTAAGCACAGGGAAATATCTGCTTCTAAATCCAAAACGCAGCTATCTAACAGAACGGTTGTCAATGTGTGCACTCAACTTCCAGAGTTAAACCCGTGTGTGGATTCAGCAGTCTGCAGAGACTTTCTCTGCAGAGTCCCAAGACAGGCGTTTACAGCCGATTACCGGCATATGGAAGAAAGAGCAGTAAGCACAGGGAAATATCTGCTTCTAAATCCAAACGCAGCTATCTAACAGAACGGTTGTCAATGTGTGCACTCAACTTCCAGAGTTAAACCCGTGTGTGGATTCAGCAGTCTGCAAACACTTTCTCTGCAGAGTCCCAAAACAGGCGTTTTCAGCCCATTACCGGCATATGGAAGAAACAGCAGTAAGCACAGGGAAATATCTGCTTCTAAATCCAAAACGCAGCTATCTAACAGAACGGTTGTCAATGTGTGCACTCAACTTCCAGAGTTAAACCCGTGTGTGGATTCAGCAGTCTGCAGAGACTTTCTCTGCAGAGTCCCAAGACAGGTGTTTTCAGCCCATTACAGGCATATGGAAGAAACAGCAGTAAGCACAGGGAAATATCTGCTTCTAAATCCAAAACGCAGCTATCTAACAGAACGGTTGTCAATGTGTGCACTCAACTTCCAGAGTTAAACCCGTGTGTGGATTCAGCAGTCTGCAAACACTTTCTCTGCAGAGTCCCAAGACAGGCGTTTTCAGCCCATTACCGGCATATGGAAGAAACAGCAGTAAGCACAGGGAAATATCTGCTTCTAAATCCAAAACGCAGCTATCTAACAGAACGGTTGTCAATGTGTGCACTCAACTTCCAGAGTTAAACCCGTGTGTGGATTCAGCAGTCTGCAGAGACTTTCTCTGCAGAGTCCCAAAACAGGCGTTTTCAGCCCATTACCGGCATATGGAAGAAACAGCAGTAAGCACAGGGAAATATCTGCTTCTAAATCCAAAACGCAGCTATCTAACAGAACGGTTGTCAATGTGTGCACTCAACTTCCAGAGTTAAACCCGTGTGTGGATTCAGCAGTCTGCAGAGACTTTCTCTGCAGAGTCCCAAAACAGGCGTTTTCAGCCCATTACCGGCATATGGAAGAAACAGCAGTAAGCACAGGGAAATATCTGCTTCTAAATCCAAAACGCAGCTATCTAACAGAACGGTTGTCAATGTGTGCACTCAACTTCCAGAGTTAAACCCGTGTGTGGATTCAGCAGTCTGCAAACACTTTCTCTGCAGAGTCCCAAGACAGGCGTTTTCAGCCAATTACCGGCATATGGAAGAAACAGCAGTAAGCACAGGGAAATATCTGCTTCTAAATCCAAAACGCAGCTATCTAACAGAACGGTTGTCAATGTGTGCACTCAACTTCCAGAGTTAAACCCGTGTGTGGATTCAGCAGTCTGCAAACACTTTCACTGCAGAGTCCCAAAACAGGCGTTTTCAGCCCATTACCGGCATATGGAAGAAACAGCAGTAAGCACAGGGAAATATCTGCTTCTAAATCCAAAACGCAGCTATCTAACAGAACGGTTGTCAATGTGTGCACTCAACTTCCAGAGTTAAACCCGTGTGTGGATTCAGCAGTCTGCAGAGACTTTCTCTGCAGAGTCCCAAAACAGGCGTTTTCAGCCCATTACCGGCATATGGAAGAAACAGCAGTAAGCACAGGGAAATATCTGCTTCTAAATCCAAAACGCAGCTATCTAACAGAACGGTTGTCAATGTGTGCACTCAACTTCCAGAGTTAAACCCGTGTGTGGATTCAGCAGTCTGCAAACACTTTCTCTGCAGAGTCCCAAGACAGGCGTTTTCAGCCCATTACCGACATATGGAAGAAACAGCAGTAAGCACAGGGAAATATCTGCTTCTAAATCCAAAACGCAGCTATCTAACAGAACGGTTGTCAATGTGTGCACTCAACTTCCAGAGTTAAACCCGTGTGTGGATTCAGCAGTCTGCAGAGACTTTCTCTGCAGAGTCCCAAAACAGGCGTTTTCAGCCCATTACCGGCATATGGAAGAAACAGCAGTAAGCACAGGGAAATATCTGCTTCTAAATCCAAAACGCAGCTATCTAACAGAACGGTTGTCAATGTGTGCACTCAACTTCCAGAGTTAAACCCGTGTGTGGATTCAGCAGTCTGCAGAGACTTTCTCTGCAGAGTCCCAAAACAGGCGTTTTCAGCCCATTACCGGCATATGGAAGAAACAGCAGTAAGCACAGGGAAATATCTGCTTCTAAATCCAAAACGCAGCTATCTAACAGAACGGTTGTCAATGTGTGCACTCAACTTCCAGAGTTAAACCCGTGTGTGGATTCAGCAGTCTGCAGAGACTTTCTCTGCAGAGTCCCAAAACAGGCGTTTTCAGCCCATTACCGGCATATGGAAGAAACAGCAGTAAGCACAGGGAAATATCTGCTTCTAAATCCAAAACGCAGCTATCTAACAGAACGGTTGTCAATGTGTGCACTCAACTTCCAGAGTTAAACCCGTGTGTGGATTCAGCAGTCTGCAGAGACTTTCTCTGCAGAGTCCCAAAACAGGCGTTTTCAGCCCATTACCGGCATATGGAAGAAACAGCAGTAAGCACAGGGAAATATCTGCTTCTAAATCCAAAACGCAGCTATCTAACAGAACGGTTGTCAATGTGTGCACTCAACTTCCAGAGTTAAACCCGTGTGTGGATTCAGCAGTCTGCAGAGACTTTCTCTGCAGAGTCCCAAGACAGGCGTTTACAGCCGATTACCGGCATATGGAAGAAAGAGCAGTAAGCACAGGGAAATATCTGCTTCTAAATCCAAACGCAGCTATCTAACAGAACGGTTGTCAATGTGTGCACTCAACTTCCAGAGTTAAACCCGTGTGTGGATTCAGCAGTCTGCAAACACTTTCTCTGCAGAGTCCCAAAACAGGCGTTTTCAGCCCATTACCGGCATATGGAAGAAACAGCAGTAAGCACAGGGAAATATCTGCTTCTAAATCCAAAACGCAGCTATCTAACAGAACGGTTGTCAATGTGTGCACTCAAGTTCCAGAGTTAAACCCGTGTGTGGATTCAGCAGTCTGCAGAGACTTTCTCTGCAGAGTCCCAAGACAGGTGTTTTCAGCCCATTACAGGCATATGGAAGAAACAGCAGTAAGCACAGGGAAATATCTGCTTCTAAATCCAAAACGCAGCTATCTAACAGAACGGTTGTCAATGTGTGCACTCAACTTCCAGAGTTAAACCCGTGTGTGGATTCAGCAGTCTGCAAACACTTTCTCTGCAGAGTCCCAAGACAGGCGTTTTCAGCCCATTACCGGCATATGGAAGAAACAGCAGTAAGCACAGGGAAATATCTGCTTCTAAATCCAAAACGCAGCTATCTAACAGAACGGTTGTCAATGTGTGCACTCAACTTCCAGAGTTAAACCCGTGTGTGGATTCAGCAGTCTGCAGAGACTTTCTCTGCAGAGTCCCAAAACAGGCGTTTTCAGCCCATTACCGGCATATGGAAGAAACAGCAGTAAGCACAGGGAAATATCTGCTTCTAAATCCAAAACGCAGCTATCTAACAGAACGGTTGTCAATGTGTGCACTCAACTTCCAGAGTTAAACCCGTGTGTGGATTCAGCAGTCTGCAGAGACTTTCTCTGCAGAGTCCCAAAACAGGCGTTTTCAGCCCATTACCGGCATATGGAAGAAACAGCAGTAAGCACAGGGAAATATCTGCTTCTAAATCCAAAACGCAGCTATCTAACAGAACGGTTGTCAATGTGTGCACTCAACTTCCAGAGTTAAACCCGTGTGTGGATTCAGCAGTCTGCAAACACTTTCTCTGCAGAGTCCCAAGACAGGCGTTTTCAGCCAATTACCGGCATATGGAAGAAACAGCAGTAAGCACAGGGAAATATCTGCTTCTAAATCCAAAACGCAGCTATCTAACAGAACGGTTGTCAATGTGTGCACTCAACTTCCAGAGTTAAACCCGTGTGTGGATTCAGCAGTCTGCAAACACTTTCACTGCAGAGTCCCAAAACAGGCGTTTTCAGCCCATTACCGGCATATGGAAGAAACAGCAGTAAGCACAGGGAAATATCTGCTTCTAAATCCAAAACGCAGCTATCTAACAGAACGGTTGTCAATGTGTGCACTCAACTTCCAGAGTTAAACCCGTGTGTGGATTCAGCAGTCTGCAGAGACTTTCTCTGCAGAGTCCCAAAACAGGCGTTTTCAGCCCATTACCGGCATATGGAAGAAACAGCAGTAAGCACAGGGAAATATCTGCTTCTAAATCCAAAACGCAGCTATCTAACAGAACGGTTGTCAATGTGTGCACTCAACTTCCAGAGTTAAACCCGTGTGTGGATTCAGCAGTCTGCAAACACTTTCTCTGCAGAGTCCCAAGACAGGCGTTTTCAGCCCATTACCGACATATGGAAGAAACAGCAGTAAGCACAGGGAAATATCTGCTTCTAAATCCAAAACGCAGCTATCTAACAGAACGGTTGTCAATGTGTGCACTCAACTTCCAGAGTTAAACCCGTGTGTGGATTCAGCAGTCTGCAGAGACTTTCTCTGCAGAGTCCCAAAACAGGCGTTTTCAGCCCATTACCGGCATATGGAAGAAACAGCAGTAAGCACAGGGAAATATCTGCTTCTAAATCCAAAACGCAGCTATCTAACAGAACGGTTGTCAATGTGTGCACTCAACTTCCAGAGTTAAACCCGTGTGTGGATTCAGCAGTCTGCAGAGACTTTCTCTGCAGAGTCCCAAAACAGGCGTTTTCAGCCCATTACCGGCATATGGAAGAAACAGCAGTAAGCACAGGGAAATATCTGCTTCTAAATCCAAAACGCAGCTATCTAACAGAACGGTTGTCAATGTGTGCACTCAACTTCCAGAGTTAAACCCGTGTGTGGATTCAGCAGTCTGCAGAGACTTTCTCTGCAGAGTCCCAAAACAGGCGTTTTCAGCCCATTACCGGCATATGGAAGAAACAGCAGTAAGCACAGGGAAATATCTGCTTCTAAATCCAAAACGCAGCTATCTAACAGAACGGTTGTCAATGTGTGCACTCAACTTCCAGAGTTAAACCCGTGTGTGGATTCAGCAGTCTGCAGAGACTTTCTCTGCAGAGTCCCAAAACAGGCGTTTTCAGCCCATTACCGGCATATGGAAGAAACAGCAGTAAGCACAGGGAAATATCTGCTTCTAAATCCAAAACGCAGCTATCTAACAGAACGGTTGTCAATGTGTGCACTCAACTTCCAGAGTTAAACCCGTGTGTGGATTCAGCAGTCTGCAGAGACTTTCCCTGCAGAGTCCCAAAACAGGCGTTTTCAGCCCATTACCGGCATATGGAAGAAACAGCAGTAAGCACAGGGAAATATCTGCTTCTAAATCCAAAACGCAGCTATCTAACAGAACGGTTGTCAATGTGTGCACTCAACTTCCAGAGTTAAACCCGTGTGTGGATTCAGCAGTCTGCAGACACTTTCTCTGCAGAGTCCCAAAACAGGCGTTTTCAGCCCATTACCGGCATATGGAAGAAACAGCAGTAAGCACAGGGAAATATCTGCTTCTAAATCCAAAACGCAGCTATCTAACAGAACGGTTGTCAATGTGTGCACTCAACTTCCAGAGTTAAACCCGTGTGTGGATTCAGCAGTCTGCAGAGACTTTCTCTGCAGAGTCCCAAAACAGGCGTTTTCAGCCCATTACCAGCATATGGAAGAAACAGCAGTAAGCACAGGGAAATATCTGCTTCTAAATCCAAAACGCAGCTATCTAACAGAACGGTTGTCAATGTGTGCACTCAACTTCCAGAGTTAAACCCGTGTGTGGATTCAGCAGTCTGCAGAGACTTTCTCTGCAGAGTCCCAAAACAGGCGTTTTCAGCCCATTACCGGCATATGGAAGAAACAGCAGTAAGCACAGGGAAATATCTGCTTCTAAATCCAAAACGCAGCTATCTAACAGAACGGTTGTCAATGTGTGCACTCAACTTCCAGAGTTAAACCCGTGTGTGGATTCAGCAGTCTGCAGAGACTTTCTCTGCAGAGTCCCAAGACAGGCGTTTTCAGCCCATTACCGGCATATGGAAGAAACAGCAGTAAGCACAGGGAAATATCTGCTTCTAAATCCAAAACGCAGCTATCTAACAGAACGGTTGTCAATGTGTGCACTCAACTTCCAGAGTTAAACCCGTGTGTGGATTCAGCAGTCTGCAGAGACTTTCTCTGCAGAGTCCCAAGACAGGCGTTTTCAGCCCATTACCGGCATATGGAAGAAACAGCAGTAAGCACAGGGAAATATCTGCTTCTAAATCCAAAACGCAGCTATCTAACAGAACGGTTGTCAATGTGTGCACTCAACTTCCAGAGTTAAACCCGTATGTGGATTCAGCAGTCTGCAGAGACTTTCTCTGCAGAGTCCCAAAACAGGCATTTTCAGCCCATTACCGGCATATGGAAGAAACAGCAGTAAGCACAGGGAAATATCTGCTTCTAAATCCAAAACGCAGCTATCTAACAGAACGGTTGTCAATGTGTGCACTCAACTTCCAGAGTTAAACCCGTGTGTGGATTCAGCAGTCTGCAGAGACTTTCTCTGCAGAGTCCCAAAACAGGCGTTTTCAGCCCATTACCGGCATATGGAAGAAACAGCAGTGAGCACAGGGAAATACCTGCTTCTAAATCCAAAACGCAGCTCTCTAACAGAACGGTTGTCAATGTGTGCACTCAACTTCCAGAGTTAAACCCGTGTGTGGATTCAGCAGTCTGCAAACACTTTCTCTGCAGAGTCCCAAAACAGGCGTTTTCAGCCCATTACCGGCATATGGAAGAAACAGCAGTAAGCACAGGGAAATATCTGCTTCTAAATCCAAAACGCAGCTATCTAACAGAACGGTTGTCAATGTGTGCACTCAACTTCCAGAGTTAAACCCGTGTGTGGATTCAGCAGTCTGCAGAGACTTTCTCTGCAGAGTCCCAAAACAGGCGTTTTCAGCCCATTACCGGCATATGGAAGAAACAGCAGTAAGCACAGGGAAATATCTGCTTCTAAATCCAAAACGCAGCTATCTAACAGAACGGTTGTCAATGTGTGCACTCAACTTCCAGAGTTAAACCCGTGTGTGGATTCAGCAGTCTGCAGAGACTTTCTCTGCAGAGTCCCAAAACAGGCATTTTCAGCCCATTACCGGCATATGGAAGAAACAGCAGTAAGCACAGGGAAATATCTGCTTCTAAATCCAAAACGCAGCTATCTAACAGAACGGTTGTCAATGTGTGCACTCAACTTCCAGAGTTAAACCCGTGTGTGGATTCAGCAGTCTGCAGAGACTTTCTCTGCAGAGTCCCAAAACAGGCGTTTTCAGCCCATTACCGGCATATGGAAGAAACAGCAGTAAGCACAGGGAAATATCTGCTTCTAAATCCAAAACGCAGCTATCTAACAGAACGGTTGTCAATGTGTGCACTCAACTTCCAGAGTTAAACCCGTGTGTGGATTCAGCAGTCTGCAGAGACTTTCTCTGCAGAGTCCCAAAACAGGCGTTTTCAGCCCATTACCGGCATATGGAAGAAACAGCAGTAAGCACAGGGAAATATCTGCTTCTAAATCCAAAACGCAGCTATCTAACAGAACGGTTGTCAATGTGTGCACTCAACTTCCAGAGTTAATCCCGTGTGTGGATTCAGCAGTCTGCAAACACTTTCTCTGCAGAGTCCCAAAACAGGCGTTTTCAGCCCATTACCGGCATAAGGAAGAAACAGCAGTAAGCACAGGGAAATATCTGCTTCTAAATCCAAAACGCAGCTATCTAACAGAACGGTTGTCCATGTGTGCACTCAACTTCCAGAGTTAAACCCGTGTGTGGATTCGGCAGTCTGCAGAGACTTTCTCTGCAGAGTCCCAAAACAGGCGTTTTCAGCCCATTACCGGCATATGGAAGAAACAGCAGTAAGCACAGGGAAATATCTGCTTCTAAATCCAAAACGCAGCTATCTAACAGAACGGTTGTCAATGTGTGCACTCAACTTCCAGAGTTAATCCCGTGTGTGGATTCAGCAGTCTGCAAACACTTTCTCTGCAGAGTCCCAAAACAGGCGTTTTCAGCCCATTACCGGCATAAGGAAGAAACAGCAGTAAGCACAGGGAAATATCTGCTTCTAAATCCAAAACGCAGCTATCTAACAGAACGGTTGTCAATGTGTGCACTCAACTTCCAGAGTTAAACCCGTGTGTGGATTCGGCAGTCTGCAGAGACTTTCTCTGCAGAGTCCCAAAACAGGCGTTTTCAGCCTATTACCGGCATATGGAAGAAACAGCAGTAAGCACAGGGAAATATCTGCTTCTAAATCCAAAACGCAGCTATCTAACAGAACGGTTGTCAATGTGTGCACTCAACTTCCAGAGTTAATCCCGTGTGTGGATTCAGCAGTCTGCAAACACTTTCTCTGCAGAGTCCCAAAACAGGCGTTTTCAGCCCATTACCGGCATAAGGAAGAAACAGCAGTAAGCACAGGGAAATATCTGCTTCTAAATCCAAAACGCAGCTATCTAACAGAACGGTTGTCAATGTGTGCACTCAACTTCCAGAGTTAAACCCGTGTGTGGATTCGGCAGTCTGCAGAGACTTTCTCTGCAGAGTCCCAAAACAGGCGTTTTCAGCCCATTACCGGCATATGGAAGAAACAGCAGTAAGCACAGGGAAATATCTGCTTCTAAATCCAAAACGCAGCTATCTAACAGAACGGTTGTCAATGTGTGCACTCAACTTCCAGAGTTAAACCCGTGTGTGGATTCAGCAGTCTGCAGAGACTTTCTCTGCAGAGTCCCAAAACAGGCGTTTTCAGCCCATTACCGGCATATGGAAGAAACAGCAGTAAGCACAGGGAAATATCTGCTTCTAAATCCAAAACGCAGCTATCTAACAGAACGGTTGTCAATGTGTGCACTCAACTTCCAGAGTTAATCCCGTGTGTGGATTCAGCAGTCTGCAAACACTTTCTCTGCAGAGTCCCAAAACAGGCGTTTTCAGCCCATTACCGGCATATGGAAGAAACAGCAGTAAGCACAGGGAAATATCTGCTTCTAAATCCAAAAC